>NC_045614.1:180463787-180766817 GCF_009829155.1 Mustela erminea
TTCATTATAGCTCTACTTGGTTCTTCTATGCCTATGATAATCTTTGGATGAGCTATACTACAAAGAAAATTTCCCCTTATAGTAGTCCTAGTGTTGATAGAGTTTTCAAGTAATGTTGCTTCAAACACTGTATCCCTTATATATTCTATATCTTAACACAATTATTCAGTAGGAAAAAATATATATGTAACTTTTAAAAATTTATATACATAAACACACTTTTTAAAAAGGAAAATTTGGGGTCCAATGGGTTTGAGCAATAAAGGAAATATTTTGGTTGCTATTTTCCTCCAAAAATGTGGCACGAAAATTCCAGAATAATGCACAGGTCTGTCAAGTGTTTCATATCCTTAGCACAATGAATTTTGTCAATTATTTTTATTAATCTTTGTCAACTTAAGAGTGAAAAATTATCTTTTACTTGAATTCTTGAACTTGGCATTTTTAAATTTGAGGTTAAGCTTATTTGAAAATACGTATTGGTCACTAAACTCTAGTTTTTCTTGTGAGCTCGTCTTGTTTATCATATTATTGCATATACTGGTAATGCTTCTCCAATTGTCTTTTAAAAAAATTATGGAGTGTTTATGCAAAACATTTAATCTTTGTGGAATTAACCTATTTTTTTTTTTCTTTGTGGTTTCTTCATTTTGTAATGCATAGAAATAGTTGTTTCCACCTGAACTGGTGTCTGTGGCAATGGCTACTCCATTTAATGTCTGGAGGCAGATGCTCCTTCCTGAGCCTTTTTGTCTCAGATGTTGTTCTACCTTCAATGTGTTTTCTTCTATCTTTGAATATACTTCTGTTTATTCTCGTTGTTTCCTCAGGAACATTTATGGTATTCTTATCATTTGCATTTGTAATACCATATATCCTCTTTGTTTTAGATGAAGAATTCTCTAAATTGTTCCTCCACAACACTAATGTCATTTTCTTCTCACATGTTTGCTCTTTATTGTTTCAGGCACAAATTTTAAATCTTCTATTGTGTTAGTAGGATTTTCTCTAAAAGTATGAAATTGGAATTAAAGTACAGAGCCTTGGTATGAGGGAATTAGAGAATTGCTAGATTATGAATATGACTAGGTCATTCCCATGTGAAGGTATGAGTTTGGATTGGAGGTACATATGTCTGTGTATTTTTGTTTGATCTCATTATTTAATTTCCAAGCCTCCATCTCTACTTTGCTTGATGAAATTCTTCTAAGCATATATCAATCTTTAGCATCAGTTTATTTAAGTAGCGATTATTATAAAACTATAATATTTTAAAATCTCATCAATTCACTTACCAGGTGATTCTTACAAAGCTAGAAACAAGCAAACAGTTCCCAACTCATTTGTCAGATCCAGTTGAACACAATACCCCACACAACCCCCACTCAATTCTTTTCCCAGAATTCATTTAGAATTTTAGGTAGAGAGACACATGTCCCAGGAGGTATTTCAGTAAGCATGAATATTTTGAGAAAGTCCGAGACTGTCACTAATATCCTTTTAGGGTGTTGTAGGATGTATCGTAGGCAGGCTTTTAGGTCTTTAGTGTACATAAAATAAGACATACCCTATGTGAGTAAACATGCTTTGAGGGACACCACATACTTACATTAATTGAAAATGATTAAAGGAATTATATGATGAAAATACGGAATAGCAAAGTAGCTAAAATTTCCATTTTAAGTCTTCTAATTTAGCTACAACAGCTTTTAAATTAACTCCACCAAGTGCCCTTTTTTTTTTTTTTTTTTCTTCACAATCCTTTGTAAGCTTCTGGTGTTTGCTTTTATAAGCTTTTAGAGTGATTTACTAAAGTTTAATTATTCCTCACAAGGGATCAGTGTTCCCACCAATCTGTAGCAGGCTTAAGTGTTCCGTGCCATGTTATATGAGTGGGACAGAGGATTATGCATTCTTTCATTTAAGGTGAAAACTGCACCAGTAGATTTAATTGTTGTGACCATCGCTTTACAGTATTGCATTGCCTATTATATCTTGTTTTTTTCTGAAATTATAAAATTTCTTTGTCTGATTAAATTAGCTGATTTACTTAGTTTGTAAATGCATACCATTCTTCTGGGACTGAAATATGAAGAAAACATCATTATCATTTGGCTGCACCATAGCTTTTACGTTGGAGAAGATAAAAGGTCATTGAAATCCAGCTGAGAGATGTTGCCTTTTACCATTTTAAGGGAAAAGAGTGCCAGATAACTGTGACAAACTCTTGCCCTGTGAAGATCTAACAAGTGTCTCCCCTTCTCCCCCAAAGATACTATTGGTTCTGGAGATTTCCACCCAAAGGTTTCTTTAATAATGCCTTTCATTTTTGCAGTCACTTCAGAGGTGATTAATATCAAAAAGTTACAGGTATAATACTTTACCCCCCTAAATATTACAGTATTACAACTCCTATAATAATATTTTTTAAAGTTATATATATTTTTAAGCTTCAGTTCTTGCCATAAAATAGAGTATTATAATAAAGTAAGAATTTATAAATTATTGTTTTAAGTAAAAATGTGATCATTTCTTGAGACTTCATTAAAAACATACCTTTTCTTTCTTTTTTTTTTTTGCTTACAAGGCTTTATAACAATTTTTCAAAACTTGTTTTTTTATCCTACTCTGGTGAATGAATGACTTTAACTTTCAACTACGTTAAGATTGTATGTCACATTTTATTCCTTCAAGTTATTTTCATCAGTTCTGTTACATTAATACTTTACCTCAACCTGGTCGAGCTATTTGAACCCCAAAGTGAAAAAGAAAAGTCTGGAAAATTAAAATTCCTTCAGTAGAGGAAGAAATAATGAAGGGCACATTTGAGTCCCAATATCTCTATCTCCATTCCCAAGTACAGCATGGACAGCCAATACACACTCAGCCAGGAAGTGACTAATCACAGCCTCTTAGGATAATGAAAAAATAGTCTTCAAGGGTGGTCAGAACCAAATTTATCTTCTCTTCAAACACATATTTCTAATTACTTGCAGAGCAAGAAGATTCCAAGGGAACATCGGTTTAACATACTCAAGATCAGAATGATCATTTCTATCACCCTTACACTTTCTCATCCTTTATAGAATCTTTTTGAGATTCTGTTTGAGTACCACTACCAGTTGAGAAACCTGGGCTGCCCTTTCTTCCTACCCCGCTCTCTCCTGCATTCTGTATAGTTGACTATACCCCCATAGACCAGTTTCTAAATTTCTAATACATTCCTTCCTGTCCTCCTGCAAATAGCATCTTGTGAGTCTCATTAAGTTTTCCCTACATATTAAAATCATAGTTTTTATAAGATGTGGACTCTCAATTTTATTTCTGCTGCTACTTCCCCTTAGTAAAATCAGTGAAAGTCTCTAACGTATAAAGAATTCCTTGTTGGAAAAGGAGGGTCTTTTGCAGGGGTGCACATTTCTCTAAATTGATTCCAACAGATGTTTACTCCCAAGGTTCCAAAAAACAAAGAAACAACAAAAACAGAATTTGATGTGTATATGATCCCTTCATTTAGCTGAATACAGATGTTGTAAATCAGTCTTTAGAGTAATAAGAACAGATTCTCTTTGAAAGAGTTTTCCAATGTCAAGAAATACTTCTATCCCAGTACAGTTCATTTAAGTATGAGTATGGGCTCCTTAAATCCCTTGTTCTAGGCACTACATACCAGTAACTCTGAACAAACCACTTCACTGGGGCAAGTTTGGTTAACTCAATCTGATGTCATTCAGGTTGTACCATACCATCATAAATAGACAAAGCCCCAGGAGACTGAATCGAAGGACAGAGGCCTAACTTTCTGTAAAGGCATAGCATGGTAGACAAAGCAACATTCCTGACTAAAAAATAACTAGGATTAACCATGGATAACTCACTTTGATATCATGGAGACCTTATGTCTAATATCATTAAATCCATTTTTTCTTCTTAAAGAAGGCTGAGTAGGTATTCCTTTTTTCAGAACTCTTAAGGCTAAAATTGGAACTTCTTGCCTTAGTGGAAAGGGTTGAAATCTCGGCTATCAGCAACCATAAGCTAGGGTAGAGGAGCTTATGCTCACTTGAAGTTAGTGTCTTAGCCATAAATAAGAGGTCAGAGTCCATATTTAACACTGAGTGGTTTTGGAATGGCCTGCGAAAAACATCTCAGGTGCCATAGGGCATAACCTGGTATCACTCAAGCTGGGACTTACCTACTTTCTTTGGGCATTTTGATAGAGCATCATGCTTCTATCTAATAGGGACCACATAGCGCTGAGCAGAGTCATGGTGAATATTTCCAGCACAGACACTATTAGAATCTGCTTGTAGGGACCACAGCAGGTCTCCTCCATCTAGCAGGAACACTGTCAGTATGGATGTCCTGCACACTAATGACAACAAACAGGTCCTGGCAAGTCTTCTGTGAAAATTCACAGTAACCATCTTAACTACAGACCTACTATTCATAAAATCGGTGCTCCTCTTGTCATCTGCTTGACAGAATTGAAATGAAGATTATATGGAGATATACTTTAGAAATCATTTAGTGCTAGGTAGCTAGCAACTACCTTACTAGTCTTGGGATGCCTGAGTGGCTGAGCTGGTTAAGCATCTGCCTTCTGCTCAGGTCATGATCCCAGGGTCCTGGGATTGAGTCCTTCATGCAGCTCCTTGCTTAGTGGGGAGCCTGCTTCTCCCTCTGCCTGCTGCTCCCCCTGCTTGTGCTCTCTTGCTCGCGCTCTCTCTCTCGGACAAAAAAAAAAAAAAAAAAAAAAAACCTTTATTAATCTTATGCCTGTTATATAATAAATGTTTATTAACTATTATGTGGTGATTGGTGATATTTTTCTTGTATACAAGAAAAATAGTTGTGAAACTATATTCTCCATTTCCCTACAATAGCTTCCTTCCCAGAATCTTTACTGATTTTTTTTTTTTTGATGCAAATAGTTGACTGATTATTCCATTCACTAGATACTTGAACTTTGGTATGAAATGAACTTACTTCCTCAAACTGAAGCACCTGTTAGTCAGCTTCTCAGTGCCTCCATTTCCTTTATGTAAAATGGGAATTAAAAATAGTTGCCTTTTTGCAAGATATTGGGCCAGAAAATCCCTTGTTTTCCCATTTATTATTTTATGAGAATTCAGTAAACATTATCCAAATGAATATAACATGCCAGATTGTGGGCTGGATGATGGGAATAACAAGAACTGGATTCAGTGTTTGTCCTCAAATGGGCAACAGATATGAAAGCAGCCTGAAATTCATAATACTCTGCCAATATGAGGCAAAGTAAGAGTAGAGTAAGATGGGTATTTTAATGGTTATAACTCAAATTTCTTGACTGTGGTAGTTAATTTTAATTTAAGAATGGGTTAATAATTTATGCCAAATTATCTGAATTTATTTTCTATGAGCCCTTATCATTTTAAGTCTATGGAATAGGGCTTTAGTCTTAACACTAAGTGTTTTTGTATAACTTATATATTTTAATAAAATAAAATTCATGTCTTAATTTAAACTTGGTTTCATGTGTATTTAAATAAGCTAGGGGTATGAATATTTTAAATTTTTAGTAATACATTAACTAATTGGTATTTTCTTCATGAAAAAGCATGATCATTTAAAGATACAAAGTTATCACTAAAATTTAGTTAGGACTCCATACCTGCTATCAATCTCCTTTAAACTGAATCACAAACTAAATATTTAGAATTCCTAATGCTGTATGAATCTGCTATTAAAGACAAATCTAGGATGTTATGCTTCGTTATACAGACCTGTTGGTTAACTCCTATAACATACATTTTGCTAATTACAAAATAGGTGTTTTTTTTTTTTTAATTTACAGAGTAAATCTAAAAATCAAGGAATCTATTTAAGTCTTTAACATGTTTAGGGGGCATATTTCTGGGCTACTTTACCAAACATCATTTGGAATAAGTATAATCATAAAATTATATAGCAGCCTAGACAGAATGTCTCACAATAAAATTATAGACCTTAAGACCTACTATTTTAAGATTAGCATTAAAATAATCTTTAACATGTTTATAAGCAAAAATTGAATCCATGTCACAAAGCTCTATTATCCATTCTACTAGTATAAAAAGAAGTATAGACATCTCTTGAAATTATCACACACTCCTTCTTATAAGCAGTAGCTGCTTAAAGAAAGCATTCAAGACACTGCTGGTTATACAGCTTTGAATATTACATGAAGAGGAAAGAAGAACCCATCCTCAGACTGAATGGTTTTAAAGACAGTGTTTTGGAAAGGATATTAGGGACATAGGCTATATAAAGATTAATAAGTGATCATCAACTTCCATTTTGAGTAATAGATAATAGTGACTTGATTTAAATTTTAAGGTGAATAATATTGATCTGCAGTAGTTGATGTTACTAGTTCCACTAAAATACAAAAACTTAGGTAACTCAACGATTTTTTTCAGATATGTTTGTAGAGCATTTTCAGATATTTGAATAGTCATCTTATCCAAGTTCCATTGTTGAGTGTTCCTTCAGTTTCAAACCCTTTCAGGGCAATACAAGTGGAGTTTGTGTTGAGAGAAAACTAAGCAATAATGACCCATAATTTTACATCTTTTGAAAGCTACCAACTTATTTGTTCCCTTGAGGATTTCATTCCTACCTACATTTTTTAATGCTTGATTTTTGTTAAATCCAATTCAGTAAGTATTGGTTGAGAATATGCTTTATCCTTAGTACTGTATTGGGTGTTGTAAGGGGAAAATATTGTATGAAATAAGGCTATAGTAACAGGGAACAATCACTCTTTTATATCCTTGCAATTTCCACACCAGTCTTGAACTTGAGGTAGATAGTTTTGAACCACTCTATTTTTGCTTTGAACCATCTCATTAAAAGACTCAATCTTCCCCTCAGACTCCAATTTGACAGTCATTACTGGAACCACTGGTATTGGTTTCATATTCTATAGCCATTCTTTGATGTGCAGTCCCTGATGATCTCGTGTACTTCTCTTTTGTTTGTTTCTCCTACTTTGTTCAATGGATATTTTACTTTTAAAACCAGGCTAGGCTGGAAAGAGAAGAAATATGTTATTTCAAAAATACATTGAAGAAAGCCTATTATCCTAGATGGAACTAGAGCGTATCATGCTTAGCGAAATAAGTCAAGCAGACAAAGACAACTATCGTATGATCTCCCTGATATGAGGAAGTGGTGATGCAACATGGGGGCTTAAGTGGGTAGGAGAAGAATCAATGAAACAAGATGGGATTGGGAGGGAGACAAACTATCCTATCACTTTTGATAGGTTAGACATTTGGATAGAGTTTCATAGCTATAAAAGTTCCTTGTAAAAATCCAATATATACTTTGCATTTTGTGCTTACAGTACTGAAAAGAAAAATGAAAATATTACTAGTTCACTTTTGTTTATAAATCATATTATCTTTATTCAGATCATGAAAGGAAGAGAATCACTGAGATACTAAGCTGAACATTTGTTTTAAAGAACTGAAACCAGTTTTCAAAATGTAATCATTGAAGTAAATTCCATCTAGCAATCATGCATTTGGATTTTCTTTTGCCATGGTTTGAAATTGACCTAATTAGGTAGGGATATTCCTAAAATGAAAAACATATGATGCAGAGTGGCTGTTCCCTTTTTTTTCCCCCTTACATAAGCTCCATACCCACCCAGCAAGGAGCCTTACTGTGGGGCTCTTGAACTCACAACACTGAGATCAAGGCCTGAGGTGAGATCAAAAGTTGGACACAGCCAAATGAGCCATCTAGTCACCCTGCAGAGTAGCTGTTGTTATTAACTCTTTGTAGACAGCAGAGGCTTGTAAAAATGAAACCGTATCAGCATTTATTAATGTTAACAACTGTTTCTCATATGTGCATTACATCCTAATACTTTATTTTCTAGAAAATGAACTCTGATAAAGTGAGCAAGTCATCCAACAAAATTAACTTGTGAAATCTAACTTGTTGATAATATTAAGAATAGGACCAAAGACAGATACAGTCTCCTCTCACTTCCTCATTTTAAAGATGAGTCTAACAGGACCAAATAAATGAGGTAATTTGTTAAGATCACACAGACGAGGTCTTTGAGTTTGTGTTTGAGGCCATATCCTTTGCTTTACCTAGTCTGTGGATGACTCTTAAAACACTTCAATGCCAGTATTAAATGAAAAGCACTGACTCTGAGGCCAGTGCTCTTAATTACACACATTGGCTAACAGGTATTGTTTAAATAGATGAAGAAAAGGAAGGGAATAAGGAAAAAAAAGTCAGAGAACTAGGCAAAATAAAAAAGGTGGAAATAGAAATGTGCCAAATGAGTTTGTAGTACTACATAAAGGAAAACATGGACTAAAGTGGGAAAATGTGTACTGGAATCTTGGTGGAAAGGAGAAAGTTCTATCATTATCAAAATTGTAAAGGATTGGGTTATGAAGTTTTATCTTATGGGAAATAAAAATATGAAATTCCTCAAGTGGGAGAGTGAGGTTAAAAAAAATTGATTTGTGAATGATAATTTGGTAATGGTGGTCAGGAAGTTGGAGAAACAAAAAATGGAGATGTGGAGTGTAGTTAGCATAGGATACAGTGTAATCCAAGCATAAGGCAATAAAAGCTCTATTAAAATATGAAAAGAGAAATAAAAAAAAATCTTTAAAATATGAAAAGAGAAATCAAATCATGGTATTGTGATGGGTGTGTTAAGGAGGAATGGAGCATACTGTGAGCACAGCTACTGAGATTTAATTCACAAATTCTTAGAGGAACCAAAGTATGTTTAAAAAAAAAAAACCATGAAATCAGGAAAGGGAATTTAAGGTTTTTTGGGGGTGGGAAGAGTGTTTATCTTAGAAATACTAATCTTGGCTCAGTGGGTTAAGCCGCTGCCTTTGGCTCAGGTCATGATCTCAGGGTCCTGGGATCGAGTCCCGCATCGGGCTCTCTGCTCAGCTGGGAGCCTGCTTCCCCCTCTCTCTCTGCCTGCCTCTCTGCCTCCTTGTGATCTCTGTCTGTCAAATAAATAAATAAAATCTTTAAAAAAAGAAATGCTAATCTTGAGAAAATGGAAGACTATGCAAAAGCAAATATAAAGTAAATAGAAATATTGACAACACAATTAACTTCTGAAAACTTTAAAGGTAAAAGCTACCATTTAACCAAGAACTTGTTTTTGTTGAGAGTTACAGACTATGTAGCTTTAGATTCCACAGGGTAAGTCTAAACAATGGAGAAAACTAGCAGAGCAGATTGCTAAATGTTACTTTTTAGATTTTTTCTGTTGTGTCAGAGGAGCTCAAGGGCAGAGAGAAATGTCAGAAATGGATGCGGGACATTCTATGGTACTGTGACAAAGGTTTTTGTCATCTGCCACTCATCACCCACTTTTAGGAGGTTAACGAGAAAACGACTGATAGGAAAGTATCTTAGAGATTTTTGTGCTATAGGAGTAATGCCTCCTCAAAGTTAGTCAAATGAAGGGGCTTCAGGAATCATTTCGATAGATGGCATCTGCCCTGAAAGTGGGATATTTGCAGATTGATACCAGATCACACTCTAGAAATGTCCAAGGGCAAGAGGCTGTGGAAGGGCCAGGACAACAGAATGAATACAGGAGCACCAGTGAGAATGGGTGAAGACAAATGTGTGGTCCAGTCCGTCAGTTAAATCCACTTTGGAAGAAGTAATGCAACTCTTTCAGGTTTCTTTCTTCATAGGTACAATGATTTCTTTTGTAGTTCTAGCAGTGCAAAATAATTAGAAGCCAGTGAACTGAGGGGTGTATGAAGCTAAGAATTAACTTTCAAAACTTAAACTTGTGAGAGATGTGTGCACTATATGGTCTTCAGGATATATTTGTGGGGAATTAGGAGAGGCACATAAAACTAGAAGTTGAAGTGGTCTCGTATTTGTAGTTGATTTTATTTATTAATCTGTTACACAAGAAATATCCTCGTTTTCCTGTTAAAACAGAGCCATTCTATGGAATCCGATAGGTGTAAGCACCTTTATTTAGCCTTTTTCTAGAATATCAGTCCTTTTTCTATAATACCCAACCTTTCCTTTAATTTCTTTTATAATTTTTATTTACTCAGGTTGTGGCTTTAATATAGGAAAACCCCTTCTGTTGTTGATTTTGCTTATAATCTTCTGCTTTCTTTCTAAAAAGAGAGATAAGAAGTAAAGGAATGAGAAAAAGGAAAAACATTCTTATAAATTCCACCTTCTAGGCCAATGCCAGGTCTGTTTTCAGTCCTTTGGAGATTCTTTGAAAATCCCAGTAATAGTTACAACTCGTAAGAGCAGTGTAAATTCATGATTCAACAGTGGCCAAATATTGTTTCAATATGTAATTTACAATATTGTTCACATATTTCCTTGTTTGTATTTCACAACAAATTGAAGTAGGTTGAGAGGAATTGTTGCTTTCACTTCACCTACAAAGAATCTAGTTTCAGAGAAGTTCAGGGAATTGCTCAAGATCATACCACATTCAAAAAAGCTCAAGGTACAAACTTACAACTGGTAGGTAAGTAAGTTCTGAGATCTAATGCACAGGATAATGATTCTAGACAACAATATTGTATTATAAACTTCAAAAGGCTAGATCTTAATTGTTTATACCACAAAAAAAGAAGTAATAATACTGTGACATAATAATTAAGTTACAGTATAATTATATTTCAATATATAAATGTATCAAATCATAATGTTGCCTACCCTATACTTATGCAATGTTATCTGTCAATTATCTTTCAATTTAAAAAATTCAAAACTTTGTTTTCTGAAGCCATATGCTGGACTCTAGTGTACAGTATCTATGTAATCATTGATACATTTTTTGAGGTTTGGAATAATTTAAGTTTTCCCAAAGTTTAAGTATATTTACTTTCTACCAACATATACTGGGATAGAAAATATTGCTGGAACTATTTCAAATGTTCCTTTGTTGGTGGATAGAGAGAATAGAGTACCTTAAAATTAATTTAAATGGTATTCATATATTCATAGCTTCTAAAGCTGAAAAGTAAATCCTTGCTTTTGCTCCCAAAATTTAGGATTCAAGAACTGTGAAAATATATGACAACTCTCACTGTTAGCATTGAGAACTGATTCCTGTGACAGTACTTTGACAATCCCACTTTTTCACAATTTCAATTAAAAACAATATTTTAATCTACTACAAGAGAAGTATTTTTGCCATCATAAAATTTTTATTTTTATAGAACTACAGTTCTGTGAAGCTTAATTATTAATTTCAGAGTCTTTATGCAGTTTTCAAGGTTTAAACAAGTGCTATTCCCATGCTCATCCAAAATTAATTTTAAATGTTCTACTAGGTGTTCAGTGGAAGAGACATAGGGAATAACAAGTAATGTAGTCCCTTGCCTAGGGCATTAAAATATTTTATTCCATGCCAAAACAATGCAGAATATATTTGCATGAATAAATGCCAAAATACTCTACCAGGAAATGAGTTTGATTGCGCTCGTATTCTCATTTTTTCCCCTGAAACTTCAATATGAAAAAAAAATCCCCATCTCCTGAATTATTGTCATATCATTAGCACTTGTTTTCTTTATCAATTGTATGAACTTTTACCCAGAGCTTTCTGAATTATTTTAGTTTATATCTTAGTTTCATTTAAAATTTACATAATGGTAAAATTGGTAGTAATTAAAATATATTTCACTTTCATTTTTTATACTTTCTCAATGTATTTGTAAAACAATGGCATCATTATTCAGAAACAACACTTAGAGATTACACTCTTTAAAAAATTAAAATCTTTTAATCTATGTTTTATATATGTATACATGTATTTATATATTTCTTTGTATTTATATTTTATCTTAAATAATTCCTGTTAATTGACCCAAATCACTTTATCAGATGATCTAAAAGAAATTAATGTACAAAGGACAATAAGGAAATTCTGGACCCCTAAAGAAGCTCATGTGGGAGGGAGAGTCAGTCAGGGTCATCTTTCTAGATTACTACTCATCATCAAAAGCCACGAATATGAGCTACATGTGCTATTTTAAATTTTCTAGTAGCCACGTTATGAACTAAAATGAGTAAAGTTAATTTAAATAATATAGTTTTTCATTATTTCCAAAGAATTATCATGCCAACATTAATAAATAGAAAAGATGAACAATGAGATTTACTTTATCTTTTCTTACTAAGTATTTAAAACATAGTGTGCATTTTATAATTATAGCTCAGATTAATCCTCTTCAGTTTAAGTGCCCAGTATCTAATGTGGTTAGTGACTATTTTATTGGACAGTGCAAATTTAGACACCTCTCCCATTAGACAGTTTGCATCATTATGGATTGATGGGACAAATGGTGCCTTGTTCACTGGGACAATGAGCCACTGTCACCAGTGTCTTTAAATTCCTGATTCCTTTGATAGGAGGTACCCCCCATATCCCCCATTAACATATTTGGGATCTAACCCTGGCATGTAGAGTTAGGAAACAAGGAGACTGGATCCGACTTTCTCACATTACCTCTTCCTTTACCTGAGTATCTTTCCACCAGCACAGAAACCTTCTTACTTCCTCCCTACCTGCCTGGAGGTTCCTTTATACAGAATTTTGAGTTCTCTCTGCCACAGATTTCTGGTGGACCTTCAAAGTCGCAAATCTTGGATTTTTACATGTTAATATGACTGTAAGGAATTTAGAAAATACATTTCTCTTTCAGTATCTGGTAGTAAGATTATGGTCTCTCTAAGGAGGGAGACCTATTATGATAATCCTCTTTTCTCTTGCATTCCTGGTTTTAACAGTCTTAATCTTCTGTGTGGTAAGCTAATAGTTATTAGCATACTGGAGGGGTATACTAATAGTTAACAACCTTCTTTCTCTCTCTCTTTAGTGGGGGAGTGTGTTGATTTGTAGTGATTGCCTGATGTATAAAAACCATCCTCCCTCACAGGACTGACATCAGATTAAACCCAGAGATGGAAAAAAGTGAGAAATGGTACACCATCATATACTATTTTTGCCAGATCAGTAGTAGTAAGTAACCTTAAAAACAAAGATATTAATAAAATTTAAAATAATTAAGAGGAGTTAGTTTGAATATTTATTAAATCTGTTATTATAATTTATTTAGATGTAAATTTATGGAATTCAACTTAACAACCAACAGTTTGCAAGATTCCTGAAAATTTAATCATCTCCTATAAGCCTGTAGAAGTCAGATTCAACATATTACTATTGCTGAATTACTAGAGGGAGATGATGTATAAAGAAATGTCAATGCTGCAATGAACATGGGAGTGCAAATATCTCTTAGAAATCCTGATTCCAATTGTTTTGAATATATATCCAGAAGTGGAATTGCTGGGTCATATGGCAGGTCTATTTTTAATTTCAGGATGCTCCATAGTTTATTCCATAAGGCTTCCACATTTTACATTCCCATTAACAGTGTATAAGAGTTTCAGTTTCTCCCCATCCTGACCAATACTTATCTTTTTTTTATAGTAAGCTATCCTAATGGTGTGAAGTGATATCTGATTATATCTTTGATTTGCATTTCCCTGTTAAGTAATGACATTGAAGACCTTTTTATGTACTTATTGGCCATTTGTATATCTTCTTTTAAGAAATGTCTGTTCAATTCCTTTGTCCATTTTAAAAATCAGTTTTGTTTCTTTTCATTGAGCTGTAAAGAGTTTCTTACATATTTTGGAGATTAACTTGTTATCAGATATATGGTTTGCAAATATTTCCCCCCCATTCTGTAGGTTGCCATTTCATTCTGTTGATTGTTTTCTATATAGGAGATTTTTGGTCTGAGATCCTCTCACTTATCCATCTTTGTTTTAATGCCTGTGCTTTTGGTGGAATATCCAAGAAATTGTTGCTAAGACCAATGTCAAGGATCTTTTGTTCTATTTTCTTCTAGGAGTTTTACAGTTTCAGGTCTTACTTTTAAACCAAATTTTGAGTTTCTTTTTCTCTATTGTATATTCTTGGCACTGCTATCAAAGATCAAATATGATCACATATGCATGGGTTTATTTCTGGACTTTTTGTTCTGTTCCTTTGGTTTGTCTAATGCCAGTGCCAAACTTCGGAATCAGAAAGTCTGACTCTTCCAGCTTTGTTTGTTCTTATTTGTCAGTATTAATTTGGATATTCTGTGGGGTTTTTTTGTTGGTGATCCCATATGAATTTTAGAATTGTTTTTAATAATTTAATAATTCTGTAAAAAATTTAAAAAGCCATGTTGGAATTTTGATGAAGATAGCATTGAGTCTTTAGGTCACTTTGCGTAGTATGGACATTTTAACAATACAACATCTAATCCATGAACATAGGATGTCTTTCCATTTATTTGCATCTCCTTTAATTTCTTTCATCAATGTTTTGTAGTTTTCAGTGTGCATGTACCATGCTGAATAGAAGTGGTGAGAATGGGCATCTTTTCTTGTTTTTGATCTTAGGAGAAAAGCTTGCAATTTTTGATGCTAGCTGTGGACTTGTATGCAATCTATATTATGTTGGGGTACATTATTTCTATACCTAGTTTGTTGAGTGTTTTTATAATAAATGGGTTTTGAGTTTTGTTAAATGTTTTTCTTGCATGTGTTGAGATGATCATGTAATTTTTATCCTTCATTTTATTAATGTGATGCATCACATTTATTGATTGGTATATGTTGAACCATCCTTGCATCCAGGGATAAGTCTCACTTAGTCATGGTGTATACTATTTAAATGTGCTATTGAATTTAGTTTGCTAGTATTGGGGGGGGGATTTTTATATCTATGCTTAGCAAGAATATTGGTCTATAATTCTCTTTGGCTTCGATTTCAATGTAATACTTGTCTCATGAAATGAGTTGGAAATGTTCCATCCTCTTCAATTTTTTGTAAGAATTTGAGAAAGATTGACATTAATTGTTTAAAGGTTTGGTAGAATTCTATAGTGAAGTAATCTGGTCCTGGACTTTTATTTTGGAGGGATGTTTTTGATTACTGATGCAATCTCATAGTAATCTATGATCTGTTCAGATTTTCTATTTCTTCATGACTTAGTCTTAGTAGGTTGTATTTATCTAGGAATTTATTCATTTCTTGTAGTTTATTCAGTTTGTTGGCACATAAAGATACAGAAACAAACCAAGTGTCCATTGATAGATGAATGGATAAAGAAAATGTGGTATATATGAATGATGGACTATTACTCAGCTTTTAAAAAGAGGGAAATCCTGCCATATATGAAAATATGGATGAATCTGGAGGACATTATGCTAAGTGGAATAAGCCAGTCACAGAAGAACAAATACTGCATGATCCATTTATATGAGATATCTAAAATAGTCAAACTTATAGAACCGGAGAATTCAGTAGTGATTGCCAGGGACCAGTTGTGGCAATAAGAATGGAGATTTATTGTTAAGTGAATGTAAAGTTTCAGTTATGCTAGGTGAGTTAAGTTCTAGAGATCTACTATACAATGTAGTGCCTATAGTTAACAATATGGTATCATGAACTTCACAATTTAAGAGAATAGATCTTAGGTTAAATGTCTTTGCCACAAAACAAAACAAAACAAAACAAAATTCAGAGGTACACAAGGAAACTTTGGGAGGTGTTGGATACATCTATTGTCTTAATTATGGTGATGTATCCCAGGTGTTTGAATATATCCAAACTCATCAAATTGTACACATTAAGTAATGTAGTTCTTTGTCTATCAATTATATCTCAGTAAAACTATTAAAAATGTGAATGGGAAAATACATTAATATATTTCAAAATCCTTATTATGCAAGCACTGAGTTAGATAAGACAGGTTGTTAAAATATTCCTTGGAGTTAAAATTTACACTGGCTCTAGTGTGGATGAGATCTACCAAAAGTGTGAAAGAACTTAAGTCTTCTGGAAACAGCAACCTGACAAAATTATCACTGGAGCCCATCAGTTCATGATTTCAAATTAGGTTTCACAATTTATTACATAGATGGTTTAACAGATCTGAGCCTCTGGTTCCTCTCTGTAAAATGAATATAAATAGTTCCTGAATAGTGGCTGTAAATGTACAACAAATTTAATCATGAAAAATGAAGGATACTATTATTGTGAAATTAATGAAAATCCTCATTTTTCTTTTAACCATAACTGTCACCAAAAATGTAAAAATGAACAGTGAAACTCACATTGCACAGAACTCACAGTAAATAAAGCTGAGATATTCCCCCAATGAGTATGAGGCAGTCTCTTGCTGATCCCACTGCACAAAGCCCTTTGGAATATTAAGAATTTATTCTCCTGCAACACTTTTATTTAACTTCATAAAAGTAGGGCACAACGTGATATAATTCTGATGTTTCCCCAAAGGCATCTCTCCCAAGATGTTATAATAATGACAGCAACATTAATTAACATTCAGTTTGATTATTTATTAGTTTTCTTAATATATTTATAAGGCAATAAATTTACCAAATAATGAACAACACAGTATTTGCCCCATAGGATAAAATTGTGTACTTCAAAAAACTCATAGTGAAAAAATTGCTTAATTTTTATTTTGAAAAAATTTTGTTAGTTTAATAGGTTCTGAAACATGAAATATTAAATATTGTCTGATGGTAAAATCTATTACTATGAATTTAAAAGTTATGTCCAGTATCCTTTTATTTTTCTCTCATAGTAGAAGCACTAACTTATATCTGAGCTCATGAACACCCAGTTTAAGATAACATTTCTGTTATTAGTTTTTTTTCCCTTGTTCTATCTTGCTTTGAGGAATTCAGAAACTACCATCTTGGGTCACAGAAACCAGGGCCACACCTTAGATGTGAGGAAACTTGAACTGGAAGGAGGCTGAGGGAGCATAGTTGACTTAACCCTAAAATGCTTATTTTAGAATGTTACTCAGTGAGACAGTAGGAAACTTCAGTTATTAAAGTACTTTATAGTTTTAATTGTTACTTGTGGTAATTTATGTAATAATAACCAGGTTTATAGTTTTACCTCTTATTTATTTTTTTTAAAGATTTTACTTATTTTATTTGACAGAGAGAGAGATCACAAGTAGGCAGAGAGGCAGGCAGAGGCAGAGGGGGAAGCAGGCTCCCTGCTGAGCAGAAAGCCCGATGCCGATGCCGGGCTCGATCCCAGGACACTGAGATCATGACCTGAGCCGAAGGCAGCGGCTTAATCCACTGAGCCACCCAGGCGCCCCTTACCTCTTATTTTTATCACATTTTATTTTATATCTAACTTTTGAACACTTCATTAAGGATTTTGTAAATGCCTCTACAAAATAATGTATTGGCTTTATCTTACTGCAAAAAATACTATATTGAAATGAAAGCACACATTTATTGATGATATATCATACATTTATTTAGCAATCCAGTTAGTCCTTTCAATATTTTTAAGGGGAATATTCATTTTTATTTTTTTTAAGATTTTATTTATTTGAGAGAGAGCATGAGAGAGGAGAAGGTCAGAGGGAGAAATGGACTCCCCAAGGAGCTGGGAGCCCAAATCGGGACTTGATCCTGGAAGTCCGGGATCATGACCTGAGCTGAAGGCTCAGCTGAAGGCTCAACCAACTGAGCCACGCAGGCGCCCTCATTTTTACTTTTTGTAAAGATATTGACAGCGGTCCTGTGTAGCTGAGTCATTTAAGTGTTTGACTCTTGATTTTGGCTCACGTGGTGATCTCAGGGCTGTGAGATCAAGCTCTGCATTGGGCTGTATACTGTGTGCGAGGCATGTTAAAGATTCTGTCTCTCCCATTCCTTCTGCTTCTCTCCCATGCTAGTTCTCTCTAAAAAAAAAAAAAAAAAAAAAAAAAAAGATACTGATATATGTGTTTTTATATATAGTACATATAATGCTTTAAATGCTATACTATTCCCGTGGTAATAGTTACCAATAATCAGCTCTATAATTTTGTATATATGAATTCCTAAACATGGCAAGATTTCAGTGAATGTGTTTATTGTACTGTATTTCCACAAAGTGGAAAAAATGTAGTAATTAACTTAAGATTTATATTTCTATGTTTACATGCTTATGAAATTGATACAGTATTATTTTAGTTTTACTTTAGATTTAATTAAATTAATTTACTTTAAATTAACAATTTTTAAATTTTAATTCCAATGTAGTTAACATATAGTCTTATATTAGTCCCACATTCTTGCTAACACTTTCTTGTTTACAATATAGTATTTCAGCAGTTGCATATATTATTCAGTGCTCATCAAGATAAGTATACTCTTAATCCCCCTTACCTATTTCACATAACCCCCACCCAATTCTACTCTGGTAACCATCAGTTTGTTCTCTAAAGTTAAGAGTCTATTTTTTGTTTTTTCTCTTTTTCTTTTCCTTTGTTCATTTTTTTCTTAAATTCTACATTATGAGTGAAATCATGTGGTATTTGTCTTTCTCTGACTAGCTTATTTTACTTAGCATTATTCTCTCTAGCTCTATCTGTGCAAATGGCTAGATTTTATTCTTTTTTTATGACTGAATAATAGTCCATCATACAGTGTATGTATATGCACATATAGATACACATATATACCACCTCTTTATACATTTATCTATTGATGGACACTTGGGCTGCTTCCATAATTTGGCTATTGTAAATGTGTAATAAACATAGAGGTGCATTTATTCCTTTGAATTCATATTTTCATATTCTTTGGGTAAATACCCAGTGGTGTGATTCTAGATTATAGGTTAGCTCTGTTTTTAACTGTTGATGAACCTCCAATACTGTTTTCTACAGGACTGCGTCAGTTTGCATTCTTGCCAACAGTGCAAGAGGGTCCCTTTTTCCACATTCTTGCCAACACTTTCTTGTGTTTTTGATTTTAGTCATTCTGACAGGCGTGAGGTGATACGCATTATGGTTTTGACTTGCATTTATTTGATGACAAGTTATGTTGAGCATGTTTTCGTGTGTCTGTTGGCCATCTGGATGTCTTCTCTGGAGAAATGTCTGTTCATATCTTCTGACCATTTTTTTATTGGATTATTTGTGGGTTTGGTGTTGAGTTGTAGAAGTCCTTTATATATTTTGGAACCTAACCCTTTATCAGATAGGTCATTTGCAAATATCTTGTTCCATTCCATAGGCTGCCTTTTTGTCTTGTTGATTGTTTGCTGTACAGAGCTTTTTATTTTGATGAAGTCCCAATAGTTTAGTTTTGCTTTTGTTTCCCTTGCCTCAACATATGTAGAATGAAGTTCCTATAGCCAATATCAAAGAAGTCACTGCCTTTGATCTCTTCTAGGATTTTTATGGTTTCAGATCTCACTTTAAGGTCTTTAATCTATTTCTGGTTTATTTTTTTTTAATTAATTTTTTTAAAAATTTATTTTCAGCATAACAGTATTCATTATTTTTGCAACACACTCAGTGCTCCATGCAATCCGTGCCCTCTCTAATGCCCACCACCTGGTTCCCCCAACCTTCCACCCCCTGCTACTTCAAACCCCTTAGATTGTTTTTCAGAGTCCATAGTCTCTCATGATTCACCTCCCCTTCCAATTTCTCCCAACTCCCTTCTCCTCTCTAACTCCCCATGTCCTCCATGCTATTTGTTATGCTCCACAAATAAGTGATGAAAAGAAAGTGGTTTAGTTTTATTCTTTTACTTGCCATCCAGTTTTCCCAACACCATTTGTTGAAAAAACTATCTTGTTTCCCATTGCATATTCTTTCATGTTTTGTCAAAGATTAATCAACCATATAATTGTGGGTTTATTTCTGAGCTTTCTATTCTATTCCATTAATCTGTATGTCTTTTTTTGTGCCAATAGCATAATGTTTTGATTCCTCACATGAAGTCTGGAATTCCTTTGTTTTGTTTTTCTTTTTCAAGATTGCTCTGGTTTTTGGGGTCTTTTGTGGTTCTATACAAATTTTAGGATAGCTTGTACTAGTTCTTTGAAAAATGCTGTTGGGATTTTGATAAGGATTGCATTAAATGTGTAGATAGTTTGGGGTAGTATAGACATTTTAACAGTATTCTTCCAATCCTTGAGCATGGAATGTCTTTTCATTTGTGTGAGTCCTCTTCAATTTTTTCATCAGGGCTTTATGGTTTTTAGAATATAGATCTTTCACCTTTTTAGTTATGTTTATACCTAGGTATTTTACTATTTTGTGCAATTTTAAGTGGGATTATTTTCTTAATTTCTCTTTCTGCTGCTTCATTATTGGTATATAGAAATGCAATGGATTTGTACATTAATTTTGTATCCTATGATATTGAATTCACTTATCGATTCTAGTAGTATTTTGTTAGAGTCCTTAGGGTTTTCTATATATGGTACCATGTCATCTGGAAATAGGTAAAATTTTACTTCTTCCTTATTGGTTTGGGTGCCTTTTATTTCTTTTGTCCTGTGGCTAGGATTTCTAATTCTATGTTGAATAAAAGTGATGAGAACAGATAACTTTTTTTTAACTTTTTAAAAAAAGATTTTATTTATTTATTTGAGAGAAAGAGAGAGCAAGCATGATAGGGGAGAGGGTCAGAGGTAGAATCAGACTCCCCGCTGAGTAGGGACTTCGTCCTCAGGCTCTGCGATGACCTAAGCTGAAAGCAGTCACTTAACCAACTGAACCACCCTGGTGCCCCAGTGAGAGAAGATATTCTTGTCTTGTTCCTGACCTTGGGGGAAAAGTTCTCATTTTTTCCCCACTGAGTATGACATTGGCTGTGAGTTTTTCATATAAGACCTTTAATATGTTGAGATGTTCTGTCTAACCCTACTTGGCGAAGGGTTTTTAACGTGAATGGATGTGGTACTTTGCCAAATGCTTTTTCTGCACCTATTGTAATGATCATATGGTGTTTTTTTTTTTTATTGATGTGATATCTTGTTGATTGATTTGCAAATATTGAATCACCTTTGCATCCCAGGAATAAATCTCACTTGACTGTAATGAATGATTTTTTTTAAATGTATTGTTGGATTTGGTTTGCTAATATTTTGTCGAGGATTTTTGTATCTATGTTCACCAGATTCATTGGCTTGTAGTTCTCTTTTTTTTTTTTTTTTGCAGTGTCTTTATTGGGTTTTGGTTTCAGGGTAAGGCTGGCCTCATAGAATGAATTTGGAAGTTTTCCTTTCTTTTCTACTTTTTGAAAAAGTGAGGAGAATAGGTATTAACTCTTCAATTATTTGGTAGAATTCAGCTGTGAAGCCATTGGTCCTAAGCTTTTGTTTGTTGGAAGTTTTTTGATTACTAATTCCATTTTATTGCTGGTAGTTTGTTCAATTTTCTATTTCTTCCTTCTTCAGTTTTGGTAGTTATGTGTTTCTAGGAATTTTCTTTTTCTTCTAGGTTGTCTAATTTGTTGGCATATAATTTTTCATAATATTCTTTTATAATCCTTTGTATTTCTGTGTTTTTGGTTGTTATTTTTTCTTTTTAATTTCTGATTATGTTATTTGAGTTCTCTCTGTACGTCTCTCTCTTTATGAATCTGGCTTAAGTTTTATCAGTTTTGTTGATATTTTCAAAGAACCCAGTTCCTGATTTCATTGATCTGTTCTTTTAGCTTATTTGTTTCTGTATCATTTATTTCTGCTCTAATTTATTATTTCCTTCTGCTGGTTCTGGTTTTTCTTTTTTGTTTTTTGGTTTTGGTTTTGGTTTTGTTTTTGCCTAGCTCTATTTGGTGTAAGATTAGGTTGTTTACTTGTGATTTTTCTTCTTGAGGTAGATCTGTATTGCTATAAACTTCTCTCTTAGAACAACATTTGCTGCATCCCAAAGGTTTTGAACTGTTGTACTTTCATTTCTCTTCATGTAATTTTTATTTTTTCTTTGATTTCTTGGTCAATTCATTCATTGTTTAGTAGCATGTTATCTAACCTCTATATACTTGTGGTCTTTCTATACTTTTTGTTGTAGTTGATTTCTGGTTTCATAGTGTTGTGGTCAGAAAAGATGCATGGTATGATTTGATCTTTTTGAATTTGTTGAGGCCTTTTTGATGGCCTAATATGTGATCTCTTCTAGAGAATGTTCCATGTGCACTTGAATGTCTATTGTGCTGTTTTAGGATGAAATCCTAAAGATGAAATCTTCTGAATATGTCTGTTGAGTCATCTGGTTCAGTGTATCATTCAAAGTCACTGTTTCCTTGTTGATTTTCTGTTTTGATGATCTGTCTATTGAGGTAAGTAGCTGTTAAAGTTCCCTATTATTGTATTAATATTGGTTTTTATATTTGTTACTAGCTGTTTTATGTATTTGGGTGCTCCCATGTTGGGTCCATAAATATTTACATTTGTTATGCCTTCCTGTTGGATTGTTCTTTCTATTATTATGTAGTGTCCTTTATCTCCTGTTTTCTTTCTTTTAATAGTCTATTTTGTCTAATAAGTGTTACCCCAGCTTTCTTTTCACATCCATTTGCATGATAAATGTTTCTCCATCCCCTCATTTTCATGCTACATATGTCTTTAGGTCTGAAATGAGACTCTTGTAGGCAGCATATCAATGGGTCATTTTTTAAAAAAAATCTGTTCCATTACCCTATGTCTTTTGATTGGAGTGTTTAGTTCATTTACCTTCAAGGTAATTATTGAAAGGTATGTATTTATTGCCATTTGTTGTTTGTTTTGTGGTTATTTTTGTAGTTTTTCTAATCTTTTGCTCTCTTATCTCATGGTTTGCTGACTTTCATTAGGGATATATACTTGATTCCTTTCTCTTTATTTTTTACATGTCTATTACTGGCTTTTGGTCTGTGGATACCATTAGGTTTATATATAATATGTGATGCATCTCAGTCTATATTGAGTTGATGGTCGCTTAAGTTTGAAGACATTCTTTACTCTTCTACCCCTCATATTTTAGCTACATGGTATTATATTTAAATCCTTTTATTTGTGAATCCCTTGGTTTTCACAGATATACTTTTTTTTTTTTTTTTTTTTTTTTTTTTTTTTACTAATTTTGGGTTTCCTACTTTTCTTACTCTTACTTGTGGTCTTTGTTTCCATCAAAGTCCCTTTTAACATTTCTTGTAGGGCTGGTTGAGTGGTCCTCAATTCCTTTACCTTTTGTTTGTTTGGGAAACTCTGTATCTCACTTTCTCTTCTGAATGAAAACATTGCTGGCTAGAGTGTTCTAGGCCTCAGATTTTTTCTTTTCTGCACTTTGATTATATCCTGCCACTCTCTTCTGGCCTGCAAAGTTCCTGCTGAAAAATTCCACTGATAGCCTTATGTAATTGTCTTCTTCTCTCTTGCTGCTTTTAGAATTCTCTCTTTACCACTACTTTTTGTCATTTTCATTACTATGTGTCTTGGTGTGGACATACTTGTCTTGACTTTGTTGGGGATCTCTGTGCTACCTGGATCCGGATATCTGTTTCCTTCCTTAGATTTGGGAAGTTTTCAGCTACTAGTTCTTCAATAAATTTTCTGTCCCGCCCCCACCACCCTTTCTCTCTCTCCCTTTTTTCTCTCTATTTCTTCTTCTTTTTCCTCTTGTATCTATATAAATGTAAATGTTATTATGCTTGATGGAGTTGCTCAGTTCCCCAAAGCTATTCTCATTTTGCATATTTTTTTTTCTTTAACCTGCTCAGCTTGTTTACTTTCCATTACTCTGTCCTCCAGGTCACTTTTTGTAGTTCTGCTTTCTCTAGCTTGCTATTTATTCCATCTAGTATATTTTTAAGTTCATTTCCTGTGCTCTTCATCTCTACTTAGTTCTTTTTTCTCTTTGTTAAGGGTCTCACTGATGTCTTCCAGTCTTTTTTGAAGTCCAGTGGATATCTTTGTGATCATTACTTTAAATTCTCTATCAGGCATTTTACTTATATCTGTTTTGCTTAGGTCTCTTGCTGTGGTTTATCCTGTTTCATTTGGGACATAGTTCTCTGTCTCCTCACTTTGTCTAATGCTTTTTTTGTGTGTTAGGAAGGTCAGCTACATCTCCTGCTTTTTAAAGTAATGGTCTTATGAAGAGTAAGTACTGCAGTTGCCCTACAGTGCTGTGTCCCCTGTCCACCAGAACCTGGTACTTCAGGGGTCTCCTACGTGTGTTGTGTGCACCCTGCCATTGTCTCTTGGCCACTTTTTCCTTCAGCCCAGTTGTCTGCCTGCTTTCCCTGTTGTGGGCAGTATCTGATCCTTTTGGTGTTAGTGGGTGAGTCTAGGACTGCCTTGGGCTTGAGTTTAATCAGACCAGGCATTTGCCAGAAATCCACTACACCAAACTCTTGGGTGCTTTCTCTGGGTTGTCTCCCCAGAGGTTTCTGTTGGTGGGCATGGCCTGCAACCTGACCAAATGTCTGCCTCCAGACTATTGCTGGGGCCATCTTTGGACTGATGTATATGGTTATCTTCCTCTTTCTCCAGGGCAGGAATTGCTTTGGAGTGGTGCTGGCCCCTGTTGGAGCTGCTTACGCATTGCCAGGTTTATAGCCCTTGTTTGAATGTGCTCTGGTCAAGATCTTATTGGAGTGCGGAGGGCATGCCACATTTGCTAACCAACAAAAGGGAATGTGTCACAGCTGCTAGGCCTGCTGGCTTGGGTGGGGTTGTAGTTTTAACAAGATTCCTTCTAGTCTTGTAAAATGAGACTGTCACCACTGCCACTGGACAGCACACATGGGTGTGGGTGTAGAATTTTAATAAGGTGCAAGCTGGTCTTCTGAAGGAGGGGGCCTGCTGCTGCCAGGACCAATGCCTCGTAAAGCAGACAGGTTGGGAGATGCAGTGTTAGCAAGGTTACACTGTTCTTCTGAGGGAGGGGATCTGCAACAAAGGAACTGAGGCAGGCCTGACTGGAAAGAGTGGATCTGTGGAAGCCCATTGTGTGTGCATGTAGGAGTAGGGGCAGAGCTTGGTGTAAGTTAGTTTTGTGTTTATGCTGGGGTCTGAGAAAAGGACACAGTGTGCCTACCAGCTCCCTTGGCACACCCTATCCCTCTGGACAAGCTCTGAGATTAGTAAATAACTCTCCTATATGCTCCAGACATTTTTCAAAATGCTCCTTCTATGCTGGACTTAGTTTCCTATCATCCTCTGGGCTCTCCTAGAATTGAGTCCACTGATTTTTAAAATTCTAAGCTTTAAGGCCCATTGATTGTAACAATGAAATTCACAATTCAGCCTCTTTAGTTTTCCAACACAAATACTCTGGGGACTTTTCTTCCTCTCTGCATCAGTGTCCCTGTGTGATAGTCTGTTTCTCTCCCTCCTCCATGCCTGTGGTTTCCTCCTTCCTGGAGGTCCTGGAGGTCCAATTAGCTCCTTATCACAGTTCTGCCCTTTTATCCTTCTTTGATGTAGCCTCTTCTCTACCTTTAGTTGTGGAGTTTCTTTTACCAGTCTCCCAGTCATTTTCTGAGTTAGTTATACTGATGGGTTATCTAGTTGTACCTGTGGGATGGGGTGAGCTTAGCGTCCTCCTACTCTGTCATTTTCCCAGCTTCTCCATACAAATAATCTTAATTTAAAAACTTAAAAAACTGAATCCATTAAAGAAATAACCACTTACATCAAGTCAAAAGAAGAGCAGAATATTTTTATTTAGATCATTCATTAACCAATGTTGGATTGAAAACAAACAGGAGAGACTCTGCAAAGAAGATATTTTGGAGACATTTATAATCTCTGGCTTGTGCAGGTAAACATTTGTAAGTGAGGATAATGAAAATCAAAGAGGAGAGCAAGCAATACAATGATGCCAGTGGTTGGTAAATGGGGCTTGAAGAGCTTAACATTTTTGAGTTGCTTTTTTTTTTTTTTTTTTTTTTTTACTTTGACATTTTACAACTACCATTGAGTGGGAGTATAGAAAGGCATCTTTCCAGGCTACATTTTCTGGCTACACTGTGAAATTATGAAATTCTCTGTTAGGACAGAGTGGCAGCTCCATCTGTTAGCTCCCTTCATAAAATAAAACCTGAACACACAGTATTGTGATGTCTGAACAGTGCTAATATTATTTGAGTATGCTATCTAGAAGAAACTTATATAGAACGTTTCTAAATATTATTCTTAGATTTTCATGAGAAAGATGTCGTCTTATAAATATTTCTTATTACTCTCAAACAACACATCTTTTCTCAGAAAATATTTCTCTTCTTTGTAAAAGAAATATGCTCTTGTATGCTTTGGATCAGTTTTGAATCTGTGGAAGGTGTAAATTCTTGTATCTACAGAGAAAATATCAATTGCTTGAACATATTTATCAATATGTTATAAATAAAATTATTATCCTGAAGAACTTATTATCCAGTCTTACACTCTTTGCTAGACAAATATTTAGATATGTAGTTCACTATAGCTGGTTTGTAAAAGAAGTAATATATTAGCCTAGTGTTGGGATGGAGTCCTCTGATGAGCTATGGATATAATTACCATTGAAGTATAAGTTACTAAATAAGACATCTACAAAGAAAAAAGAAGTCTTTAATCACTATCTTAAAAGAAAGGAAGAGCTACCAATAGTTACTTGAGTGAAAATAGGCAGATAAAACCTAGACACAGGGCCAAGAGGAATGAAAAATACCTGAACTTTTTTTTTTTTTTTTACTGTATCTCATGTATTTTGATATCCTTATACAAAAAAAAAATGAAAACTGGCAACTGCTAATAGTTATGAAAAGACTAGAAAGTGGACATTATAGAAACTGGTTGACATGGGGGCAGAATTTTCAAAGGATTTTTAATTTTTTAGGAGAAGGGTAAAATTTATAGCCAGAAAAAAATATCAAAGTAAATATATGTGTGGCAAAATACATTATACAGTTAAAGACTGTAGACTTGGATCTCTCTGCCATTAATGAGAATGATGTCATTCTAATTTCTTCATTACCTCTATACCTACTATTCCCTTCACTTGCTGCCCTATTTTTACCTATGGGCTAACTGAAGTTAATGGAATTGGAGGTATGGCTACCACCAGATAAATTTCTGTCTTCTGTGGAGTTCTAGTGCATTTTTCCCCCTTAAAACACAAGGGGAAAATTGGTAATGAAATGCCTCAGAAAAGGAATTAGAATTCCTAAGGATTTATCTGTAGGAAGTCAATGAGGTGAAGCAGAAATAGATGGGCTGTCAATGATAAGGTATTTCAGTTCAAGTAACACTTTCTGAATTCTTAGACTAGGAATGACATTGTTCTAGCACTCGTACTCTAAGGATTTCTGTCTTTAAGGAGCTAGCAATCCACCAGAAAAGAGAGATATATACAAAGAAAATGTTAAATATGAGGAGGTAAGTTATCGTGAAAGTAGAACAAATAAATAGAGATGACTTGCTTGAGATTTCCTATGAGCACAAAAAGGTGATTCAGGAAATTTTCCCTGAGAATGACACCTGAGCTGAATCTTAAAGAGTAGTAATCAATGAAAAGAATTGGGAAAGAATCCATAAAAGGATATTTAAGGCAGAGGTAATAGAATAATCAAAAAATATATTTGAGAGAGGAAATTCTGGAGTTGGGAATTCCAGTGAGGAGATTTTGGGTTAATTTGGCAAGATAAGATTGAGGACCAGAACTAAAGTCTTCTTACTCTGGATAAGGAAGACATATTAGATTTGATAAATGTTTTAGAAGTAAAATTACAAGGCCTCAATTGAAGGGATTGGTTGATCTAAATGAAAAATAGCTATCCAGGATGACTTTTCTATTTTGCACAATATTGTGAATGATGGTGCCAATATGTGAAATGAGATTCAAGATGTATAATCCTGGTAGTTAAGATGAGGTGAACTTATTGATCAGGAAAGTATCTGGAGAAAATACAGAGATCTATGTCTATCAGGTACTTTTATAGGAAAATATGAAATCCAGATGCCAGAATACAGTTACATATCATGTATAGATATAGACATTACTAGTATATAGTCTTGGTTAAAAATATGACATATCAACCAGAAGATAAAGGTAGATTAAAAAACAAACTGAATGAATGGAAATTAGAGTTATGGAAATCACTAATATATAAGGAGGGTGAAGAAAGAAGTTCACAAAGGAAACCAAGAAGAAAAAGATCTGAGGGATTAGGAGATGAAACAGGAAAAGGTGACGCACAGAAGAAAAGGGAATAGTTTTCCAGAACTAGACCAGTACTGTGAAATGCATTAACAGATTGTTGTAGGATTGTTAAGTTTTTTTTTAATGAATTTTATGAAATAATTTAAGCAATCTTCCAAAAATATTAATATACTATTTTTGTCATATTTATATTAGAATCTCTTCATTCATAATAATTTAAGTGATATAATGCTTAACTTTGGAATAGTCACTTAAATTTCTGTCTGTCTACTTTTATTTTAGCACATTAACTGTCTAAGAATAGAGTTATTTCAATAAAGATGTTTATTATACTGTATATGCACAAAGTGTAAGGATTAAGAATGTACTGATTAACTCATAGTTTGTATTTTTTGACTTGTCCTTATATGAAATATGCAAACCATATTGTAATAGTATATTTAAGTTCATATAAAGGGAAATAAAAATGACATTGCATACATAAATCCCCAAATGAACAAAAAATAATTTTGTTCATAATATTACTTCATTAATTCTGGAATGCAAGTAAACAAAAGATAAACTGTATGGAACTGTATGGAAGCCATTTTAGAAATGATATAGAATGCGTGCCTTTGCCTAGGTAACATTTATAAAAGTGGCTAGAAAATTTAGAAGAGGAGAGCAGAGATTGTTCTTAGGGATTTGGTAAGTAAGGTTTAAAGAAATGAACATTTTTTGAGCTGCTTTTCTATGTTTTTGTCATTACACAGCATTTATTACATGTAGAAAGCACCTTTCCAGGCTGTATTTTCTGGCCATCATTTGTGAATTTAACCACATATCCCTTCAAACAAATCTGTACTTTTCCCAGGTTATAGGAAAACAGCAAAGTTCTTTCGTTTACTTTGTCTTTGTTTAGTTCTTCTTTAAAGTTACTTTTTTTTTTTTTTTAAATCACCTTATGGTCTTAAAAATGCAGCTGTGATGTCATAACCATTTTAAAGCTTCTCCAGTATCTGGTTTTCCTCCCTTTCTATGCACACACAGGTAACACTTCTCAGTTCCCCCAGCAGATGGACAAGGCCTTATGGCTACCTCAGCGCTATCAACTGTGTGCAGATCTAATGCTTTTCTCTTCTTGGCTGAAGTGGTGAAGAACTCGAGCAGTTTTCCTATCTCTTTCCCTGCAGTGGCAGTTGTTGAGGCAACAAGTTATTAAAATAGTGGGTCCAGGGACGCCTGGGTGGCTCAGTTGGTTGAGCAGCTGCCTTCGGCTCAGGTCATGATCCCAGCGTCCTGGGATCAAGTCCCATATCGGGCTCCTTGCTCAGCAGGGAGCCTGCTTCTCTCTCTGCCTCTGCCTGCCATTCTGTCTGCCTGTGCTTGCTCTCTCCCCCTCTCTCTCTCTGATAAATAAATAAAAATCTTAAAAAAAAATTTTTTAAATAGTGGGTCCAAAAAGTGGAAGCAGTCTGAATCACATAATTGCTGCATGGGGACGGCTGTCATGAGGTGGTCCAGAACTGTAGCCAAATTTGTGTAAATAGGAAGTAAACATTACAGGTATGGAGTCACTAAGTTTTAGAGATTGTCATTGTGGCTTGGCTCTGTCTTTACCCAGAATGTCCTTACCATATCCGAAGCAAAACCTGTCCCTTAATTACCTTTACCTTGGGTGAGTGTCTGTAAAGTAAACTTGCAGTGGGGGGAGGATTTTTAAAAAAAGGTGGAGTCAAATGAGATGTTAGTAAAATCCCTAAGATCATTTAATGGACTACAGATATCCATCGTGGGTATTTTGTAGATAGCGTAACTTTAAAAAAAAAAAAATATATATATATATATATATATATTCTCCTTGCCCTCTCCAAGTCAGTGAAGAAATGACTTGCCATAGTTGTTAGAGAAAATTTCTTACCCAGTCTAATGAGGTAGCTGGCTGATATTTCAGCTCTCTCATAGTTTGTATTCTTTTGTTCACTTGTGTGTGCTCAAAAATAAATAAATAAATCACTGCATTCCATTTTACTTGCAAATTTTGCTATGTGATTTTTGCTGTACATGAAGATATTTCTCAGTACTACATTCTTCCTGTTCCTTTGTTTGCCCTGACTGCTTCATCTACTGGGTATTCCACCAAATATTCCAATTCTCATTATATCCCTTCAGGTGCTTATAATTACAGAATGGATCAAGAGTACTGTCTTTGGACAACAACTGGTTCTACCACCAATGAGTTAAAAACAAGCCACCTTTCCCTGAAGGTTCACAATAATCTTAGACCATAAGACTTTTTTTTCTAGACTGTCTGAGATCTCCTGTGTGTGTGTGTGCCCCTGTGTCCATGTGCTTCTGTATATGGTTAGCCCTATGTATGTCAGTGAGTGGAAATACAGATTATTTTCTGTAAGGATTCAGGGGATCCAATGATCTTTATTCCTAGTCATCAAAGAGTGAAATTTCATTTTGTAAAGGTGCTGACAAGAGGGAACAAAATGAGAAAAGCAACATATATACAATGAGAAAAACAGTCTGATGATTCTGGGTAATATGGTCTTTGCCCACTTGGAGGGTTTCAAGTTGTGAAACAAAGACAACTATTAGATGGGTAACTCTTAGATGGGTAATACATTCTCTAGAACAACATATCTCCTTAAAGACAGGATTAAGCTAACATGATTCCTAAGGATAACTAATTATACGTGATGGTTTCATTATTACTAACGGAAATGTCATTCCAGTTTTAAAAAGTATACTTGGCATGTTGGCATCCTCTCTATGTTAACTCAGGTGCACAACATTTCTGACTGTTCCAAGAATTTTTGGCATTATGCTTTTGGCCTCCCTTTCAGTGGTTCAGCCCAGCAATCTGTTCACTCTTCGAGTACTGCTGCTTTTCTTTGAGTCTATTATACTAGCCCTCATCAGTGAGTCCTTGGAATGTTGTCTGCCTACGGATTATCATAAGCATGCTTAGTCTTTGATTGCTAGTTATATTTAGGTAGCCTAATGGATGGGGTCCCACTTGCTGTTCATTGTTTTGTGTTTTGCTGTTCATCCATTAGTGGGTATTATGGCAAACATTCCTTCACTCAGGAAGAGAGTTGTAGACGTGCCAAGCCCTATCATACTCTCCTTGTTTTGTGAAGCATGTTGGGACCAGATGGTATTCTAAATAGAGCTTTTAAAGAGAGCTTTTCAGCATGTCGTGTGTTAGGAGGTATTTTCCCCTCTTCTGGTGAATAGGTGATTTCTTAAGGGGGGTGTGAGCCCCTTGATCTTTATTTTTCTTCTTTTTCTAGACTCCTGAGGCATCTTTATGAAGGAAGGAAAATGAAAAGTATATCCACTGCAACCTCAAGACATAATAAGTAAAAAAATATGTCCAAAAGGCTTTTATGTAACATTATCTCTTTTTAGTTTTATGATAACCCTGAAGATACATTTTTAAAAAATACTCAATTTTAAGATGGTAAAGTCTGAGATTTAGAGAGACTAAATTCCTTGACTATTTTCAGAAAGGTAGTCCATCACAGAACTAATGCAATAATCTTAATATTCATTATCTTATTACTTACTCTTTCCAAAGCACTTAAATGGCTTTTATGTCAAGATCCAAACCATCACTACTTGCCAGAAATGATAGAGCTGCAAGGGAGTATATGTAAACCCAGTTTTTTTTTTAACTTTTATTTTTCCAAACCAATAACATGCATGTAAGAACTTATAATTTATTGATGAGGAGGAAATAATGATATGGACAAATCAGTTCCCAATACTTGGTGAAGACAAGGAAATTAAAAGAATACATGGAAAAACACTTCCACCATAACTGTATAGCTTGCACTATATATCTAACTCAAAACTCATTTACTCAACCATCTTGTTGATTTGATGGGTTCTTTTTTCAAAGTATAAAATTTTTTTTTAAAGATTTTATTTATTTATTTGACAGAGAGAAATCACAAGTAGATGGAGAGGCAGGCAGAGACAGAGAGAGAGGGAAGCAGGCTCCCCGCTGAGCAGAGAGCCCGATGCGGGGCTCGATCCCAGGACCCTGAGATCATGACCCGAGCCAAAGGCAGTGGCTTAACCCACTGAGCCACCCAGGCGCCCCGAAAGTATAAAATTTTTTAACCATTAAATCTCTTGGTCAGAATTCAGTTGATGTATTTGGTAGATACTGATTTTTTAAAATTTATTTGGTATATTTTGTTTTTTCCCTCTCCTAGATTACTTCATGCTACCATTTTTATTTTCAATCTTTTGATTTCTATGTAAGAAATCTTTATTTCTGGTTATGGCCACAGATAATAAAAAGACTTACACTAATGCCTGTAAAAACCACAAATTCTCTTCCTGCTTTCACTGGAGTGATTTACCTAAAATAACTAAAATGGTTTCTTTTCTGGGGCACCAGGGTGGCTCAGTTGGTTAAGTGTCTGGCTTCAGCTCAGGTTATGATCTTGGGGTCCTGAGATCCAGCCCAATGTTGGACTCCGGCCCTGTGTTGGACTCCCTGCTCAGCAGGGAGGCTGCTCTTCCTCTGCCCCTCTCTGCTCCTGTGCTTGCTCTTTCTCTCTCTCATGTGTGCACACATGCTCTCTCTCAAATAAATAAAGGAAATCTTTAAAAATAAAATGGTTCCTTCCAATAAGCAGATTTGCTGGTCTAGATAGCATTCTAGCGATGTAGGATTGAAGATATGAAGAGAGGCCTTTCAGTGTAGTTCAGTCAAATGTCTTTGACAATATTTAGTAACCTTGGCAATAAAGTTCTGTACTTTAAATAAACAAATAAATAAATAAATAAATAAATAAATAAATAAAATGGTTCCCTTTCCAATTTATCCACAGAAATAACAAAAAAAAATCTGTAATTAAAACCCTAAATACAATATAAAAATGCAATGATCTATTTTTAAAATTTTAACCTCAGTTAACTGAAATGTCACAAAATACCATAAAGGATAATCATTTTATAATAGAAACTTAAATTGTATTGAAATGGTCTTAAAAATTAACTATGGAGTTGTCTTAACAGTGAATGAAAATTTCTAGTCAGGTGTTAGGAATATTATGCATTTTTTTTCAGTGAGTTTTTATTGTCATCATATACTGTTTAACGTAAAAGGGTGTTTTCCAACTGTATATCTGAGCATGTTTTGAAGTGTCCCAATTTGAAGGCCTATGTAAAAGGTTCCTTTAGATTAAAGGGTAGAAATGTATCTGAAGAGAGTTTGGTCTTTTACAAGCTTATGATAGAGTTTTTATTTTGAAGGCTCTAAAGTAGACCGTATTGAGAAATGATTGCCTGGAATGCAAAATTGCCTTCATCATTCTCCCACCTTCAAAGCTTACCTTTTTTCTCCCTCAGTGGAAAAGCCATCCTAATGATAAATACCAGAACTGTCAAACCCTCAAGTCCCTGTTAGGTGGCACACTGCCACGGATACAACAGACCATCCAGACAGTGACTCTATTCTTTAGACCTATAGTTCCTTGACACCAAAAATTAATATCAATTTTTATGGTCATTTTTTAATTAAAGCAGAAAACTGCACTTTAAATCTATGGCTAAAGGACACAGCCAGGTCTTAAAACCCAACAATCGGTACTTTTATGGGGCAAAAATTTAACTAAATCTCAATTTCTAAAGCACAGTTGCAGTAAAGTTGTGAAATGGGCACTTCTCTTTCCCCTCAAATAATATTTTTCTAGAGTAGATTTATCACCACATATCTCCCAGTAACAATCATAAATAAGGGTCATTCTATAATGACTTGGGGGTAAAGACCAATGTAATTCCTTCTATTATGGATTGACATATATTTGCTTCTCTAAGACAACTATATAGATAGTTGGTCTTAGTTCTCTGGATTTGTACACTTAATCAACAAAAGTTTATTGTGAGCTGGGAGCATTCTAGTCTCTGTGGGGTCTACAGATTCATTCCCACATTTCATATATATTTCATATGATAGTAGTATACTTCTCAGGTATTGGCCAAGTGCACATATTCCTGGTCTAGTAGGCAGTCTTCCATGTGGCATGTATAACTTGTGGTTGTGCCTACCTCCACTTTCAGGGGGTCCTCTGCATGTAGGAAAGCAGATAGGAAAAATGCAACAGAGAAAATCTCCACTTGTTGCATATAGGTCCTAACCTGGAAGTGATGCTCTCTATTTTGCTCATATTTATTTACTGAAAACAGCTGCATGTCAGGTATACTGGGAAATGAGAAATCAATTCCCAATGACAACTTACTACAGAAAAATTGAAAGTTATCAAAGACATGAATAAAGTGGTCATTATCAGTAGATGATCTGAGAGTGGGAATAGTCATGACACAGGTTGGAAATTATGGTGTGTATTAATGAGATCATCTTGAGACGTGAAATTTTTGTATCTTACAAAATTGTCAATGTCTTCTTCATCTTTAATTTCTGATTAGGGCATGTGTCTGAACATTTTAGGGTTACCAGCAACAGAAGTCATCTAAAACTTGCTTCGGAACCAAAGAGATTTTTTTTGAGAGTTTAGGAATGTGTGTTAAAACCCAATAGCAGAAATATAGTAGTGTGGAGGAAGACTCTGGAACCAGAGACAGATAAACTCTAAGGCTTTAATGGTCCCTAGTCTCTAATGCTTTGGTACATTTGGTACATTTCTTTCCTCTCATCTCTCCAAAGGCCAACTTTCAGCTTCTTAGTCCATAGGCAGTTGTAGCTCTGTAGTTCTCAGATTTGTACCTCCTATATTCTGGAGTACTGACTGAGGTAGGCTCTCTTAATCATCTGATTGGTCCCATTGGATCAGTTTTCTACCTTTAGACTAATCCACTGTAGGAAGACACATGGTATAAAATCTAAGCTCAGTTATTTATATCTGAAAAGTACTTTATGGGATACAGCTCAAGTAAGCAACTAAAAAGTTTGCACCTATTAGATATAAGAACCTCATCAATGTGTCGGAATTAGAGGATGCACAGATAATAGTGGGAATAGGTGGAAATGAAATAGGTGGGTCTGAGGGACTGTAAAGAGACTTGGATGGCACACTATGTAAAGGATAAACAGTATGATCAGTATGATGATTTGCAAAGATCATTTTGAAGTCACTGCAGAAACTGAGTATTAGAGCAAAAAAGTTTTTTTTAGAGCAAAAAAGTATTCTCAAATTCCTGTCAGTGATTGGCCTGGTTGGAAATGTGTAAGGAGAAGTATGACTATTTCAAATGCAATAATCCTCATATGACAACTCAGTGTAATTTCACTTTTATTTACACTCTGTAATCATAAGCTAAAGAACAGGTTTTAGTCATTTGGGTGTGGGGTATTTAGCACATGACATTAATCACAGTATGTTAAAAAAATATACCCACAGTCATTAGTATTTGCAACATATTTGCTAGTTATTTTAGTGGCTAAGATATTTTCCATAGCACATTTTCACAAGAGTTTACCTTGTTAAGTGGGTACTTCTTTACCTAAACCTTCATTATTTTACTTTTTGACATTTCTAGGACATTTAGGACTCATTGTATACTTTTATATCTAACAGTTAGGAGCCATAGGAATATGTAAATAAGTGATATGTTCTTAAAAAGTCAAAATGTATAAAATTCATATACATTTCTGGTATTTTCTTGAGGTAGAATGATTTTTTTTTCTTTTTTTCTCAACAGGAATACTGAAACTACAACATAAATAACATTTTAAAAATATTTAGCCTATATATTTTTAATTTTTCTATAAACTATGTTTCTCTTCAGCTCTTTCACCATTAAGGCTAAACCACAAAATTTCTTACTTCAGGAAAGGAGAGCGCAGATAATGTTTAGGAAAAAGGAGTCATAGATCAGTTCTCAGTCTCAAAGCTTACTGCCTTTAATGTAGAACATGTTTTTTGTTTGTTTGTTTGTTTGTTTTCTAAATATAAAAAACTCTCTTAATATGTTAAGATTAGAACTTGTTGACTCTTCATATTAAGGTAATACATATGTCAAATAGGAGAGACAAAGAAAGTCAAGACACAATTTAGAGTAACCCAAATCAGAGGAAGTTGAAGGTTGCCATGGCCTCTGCCCTGGAAGGGAGAGTCTAGAGTTAATATAGAGAAAAGGAAAGGACACATGGGGGAGAGGGAGATTAATTTTACTCTGCCACCACCTGGATTAAATGCAGTATTGAAAAACAGAAAATAGAAACTCTGGAAAAATAGGGCTAAAAGCAAGAGCTTTTCTGTTTTCTGTTTTGAAATCTGTTGGGTACAGACTCCTGGCTGTAGTGAGGGATATGCCATTTTTGGGAGAACTTGAGATGAATAAGAATGGGTATAGGGTATGTTCAGGTAGAAAGTGGGTAAGGGAGAGTATTACTCAGTTTCTCTTGGGTGTGCATGTAAGTCAGACTATAAGAGATTGAAAGGAAACAGAGAGACAAATGCCAGTGGGCCTGCCTTGGGGTAACCATGGTGAATAGAGCAAATACATGAGAGTGGATAGCATAAACCTGGGGATAGATAAAGAGCATAGCTGAGACTTAGAGTGATGTGCTTGAAAATGATTACCCAAACTGGCTCTCCAGAAAAGACAAAATACAAATTTTTAAAAAGCATGTTCATTTACAATAACTGTTGTTAATCTGTGGTGTAAATACTCCCACCATGATTTCAAGACAAGGAGGTCTACCATGGAGAATGGAGAAGATAAACATGATGAGCTCTCACCAACTGATAAAGGCCTGCTGTAGCACAACATTTCAGAAATATTTTAGGACACCTCCCATGCTGTGCCCCTCCCTATGCACATGTAAGATAGACCAAACACAAATCAAGGAAGGGCACTAAGAGCTGCAAGTTTTCTATAGGTTTTGTAGGTGGGATGAGACTGCAGGTCACAGAATCAAAGTTTAATCCATGGAGAAATTTTTCTTTATTATGTTATGTTAGTACCATATAGTACATCATTAGGTTCTTTTTAAATAATTTTTAAATTTTTTAATAAACATATAATGTATTATTAGCCCCAGGGGTACAGGTCTGTGAATTGCCAGGTTTATACACTTCACAGCACTCACCATAGAACATACCCTCCCCAATGTCCATAGCCCTACCACCCTCTCCCTACCCTCTAGGCTCCCAGCAAACTTCAGTTTGTTTGGTGACATTAAGAGTATCTTATGGGGGCGCCTAGGTGGCTCAGTGGGTTGAAGTCTCTGTCTTCTGTTCAGGTCATGATTCAAGGTTCCTGGGATCGAGCCCTGCATCGGACTCTCTGCTCAGCGGGGAGCCTGTTTCCCTGGCTCTCTCTCTGTCTGCTTCTCTGCCTACTTGTGATCTCTGTCTGTCAAATAAATAAATAAAATCTTAAAAAAAAAAAAGAGTCTCTTATGGTTTGTCTCCCTCCTGATCGCATCTTGTTTTATTTATTCTTTTCCTACCCCCCAAGCCCCCCATGTTGCATCCCTACTTCCTCAGATCAGGGATATCATGTAATAGCTGTCTTTCTTCAATTGACTTATTTCACTAAGCATAAAACCAATTCCATCCACGTCATTGCAAATGGCAAGATTTCATTTCTTTTGATGGCTGCATAGTATTCCATTGTGCATGTATATGTATATATATACACATACATATACATACATGTATGTGTGTATACATGCATATACATGAATACATACATGTATGTATATATACATATATATACACACACATATATATGTGTGTGTGTATATATATATATTGCCTCTTCTTTATACATTCATCTGTTGATGGACATCTAGGTTCTTTCCATAGTTTGGCTATTGTGGACATGGCTGCTATAAACATTTGGGTGCACATGCACCTTCGGATCACTATGTTTGTATCTTTAGGGTAAATATCCAGTAGTGCAATTGCTGGGTCATAAGATAGCTCTACTTTCAACTTTTTGAGGAACCTCCATGCTGTTTTCCGGAGTGGCTGCACCAGCTTGCATTCCCACCAAGAGTGTAGGAGGGTTCCCATTTTTCCGCATCCTTGCCAGCATCTGTCATTTCCTGACTTGTTAATTTTAGCCATTCTGTTTGCTGTGAGGTGGTATCTCATTGTGGTTTTGATTTGTATTTCCCTGATGCCGAGTGATGTGGAGCACTTTTTCATGTGTCTGTTGGCCATCTGGATATCTTCCTTGCAGAAATGTCTCTTCCTGTCCTCTGCCCATTTCTTGATTGGATTATTTGTTCTTTGGGTATTGAATTTGCTAAGCTCTTTATAGATTTTGGATACTAGCTCTTTATCTGATATGTCGCTTGCAAATATCTTCTCCCATTCTGCCAGCTGTCTTTTGTTTTTGTTAACTGTTTCCTTTGCTGTGCAAAAGTTTTTGATCTTGATGAAATCCCAATAGTTCATTTTTGACCTTGCCTCCCTTGCCTTTGGTGATGTTCCTAGGAAGAAGTTGCTGTGGCTGAGGTCAAAGAGGTTGCTGCCTGTGTTCTCTTCAAGGATTTTGATGGATTCCTTTCTCACACTGAGGTCCTTCATCCATTTTGAGTCTATTTTCATGTGTGGTGTGAGGAAATGGTCCAGTTTCATTTTTCTGCATGTGGCTGTCCAATTTTCCCAACACCATTTGTTGAAGAGGCTGTTTTTCTTCCATTGGACATTCTTTCCTGCTTTGTCAAAGATTAGTTGACCATAGAGTTGAGGGTCTATTTCTGGGCTCTCTATTCTGTTCCATTGATCTATGTGTCTGTTTTGGTGCCAGTACCATACTGTCTTGATGATGACAACTTTGTAATATAGATTGAAGTCTGGAATTGCGATGCCACCAACTTTGGCTTTCTTTTTCAATATTCTTCTGGCTATTTGAGGTCTTTTCTGGTTCCATACAAATTTTAGGGTTATTTGTTCCATTTCTTTGAAAAAAATTGATGGTACTTTGATCAGGATAGCATTAAATGTGTTGATTGCTTTAGGTAGCGTAGATATTTTCACAATATTTGTTCTTCCAATCCATGAGCATGGAACGCTTTTCCATTTCTTTGTGTCTTCCTCAATTTCTTTTATGAGTACTTTATAGTTTTCTGAGTACAGATTATTTGCCTCTTTGGTTAGGTTTATTCCTAGGTATCTTGTGGTTTGGGGTGCAATTGTAAATGGGATTGACTCCTTAATTTCTCTTTCTTCTGTCTTGTTGGTGTAAAGAAATGCAACTGATTTCTGTGCATTGATTTTATATCCTGACAATTTATTGAATTCCTGTACAAGTTCAAGCAGATTTGGAGTGGAGTCTTTTGGGTTTTCCACATATAGTATCATATCATCTACAAAGAGTGAGAGTTTGACTTCTTCATTGCTGATTTGGATGCCATTAATTTCCTTTTGTTGTCTGATTGCTAAGGCTAGGACTTCTAGTATTATGTTGAATAGCAGTGGTGGTAATGGACATCCCTGCTGTGTTCCTGACCTTAGCAGAAAAGCTCTCAGTTTTTCTCCATTGAGAATGTTATTCACTGTGGGTTTTTCATAGATGGCTTTGATGATATTGAGGTATGTGCCCTCTATCCCTACTACGCTTTGAAGAGTTTTGTTCAGAAATGGGTGATGTACTTCTTAATATTTGTTCAGCTTCTAGTGAGAGTATCATATAGTTCTTGTTCTTTCTTTTATTAATGTATTGTATCACATTGATTGATTTGTGGATGTTTGAACCAAACTTGCAGCCCTAGAATAAATCCCATTTGGTTATGGTGAATAATCCTTTTAATGTACTGTTGGATCCTATTGGCTAGTATTTTGGTGAGAATTTTCATATCTGTGTTCATCAAGGTTATTGGTCTGTAATTCTATTTTTTGATGGGATCCTTGTCTGATTTTGGGATAAAGGTGATCCTGGCCTCATAAAAGGAGTTTGGAAGTTTTCCTTCCATTTCTATTTGTAGGAACAATTGCAGGAGAATAGGAATTAATTCTTCTTTAAATATTTGGTAGAAGGGCACGTGGATGGCTCAGTGGGTTAAAGCCTCTGCCTTTGGCTCAGATCATGATCCCAGGATCATGGAATCAAGCCCCACATCAGGCTCTCTGCTCAGCAGGGAGCCTGCTTCCTCCTCTCTCTGCCTGCTTCTCTGCCTACTTGTGATCTCTGTCTGTCAAATAAATAAAAATAAAATCTTTTAAAAAATAATAAACTAACTAACTAACTAAATAAATGTTTGGTAGAGTTTCCCTGGGAAGCCGTCTGCCCCTGGGCTCTTGTTTGTTGGAAGATTTTTGATGACTGTTTCAATCTCGTTACTGGTTATGGGTCTGTTCAGGTTTTCTATTTCTTCCTGGTTCAGTTGTGGTAGTTTATATGTCTCTAGGAATGGAACCATTTCTTCTAGATTGTCAAATTTGCTGGCGTAGTGTTGCTCATAATATGTTCTTATAATTGTTTGTATTTCTTTGGTGTTGGTTGTGATCACTCCTCTTTCATTCATGATTTTATTTATTTGGGTCTTTTCTATTTTCTTTTTGATAAGTTTGGCCAGGGTTTTATCAATCTTATTAATTCTTTCAAAGAACCAGCTCCCAGTTTCGTTGATTTTTTTCTATTGTTTTTTCGGTTTCTATTTCATTGATTTCTGCTCTGATCTTTATTATTTCTCTTCTCCTGCTGGGTTTAGGCTTTCTTGCTGTTCTTTCTCCAGCTCCTTTAGGTGTAGGGTTAGGTTTTGTATTTGAGACCTTTCTTGTTTCTTGAGAAAGGCTTGTATCATTATATATTTTCCTCTCAGGACGGCTTTGCTGTGTTCCATAGATTTTGAAATGTTGTGTTTTCATTATCATTTGTTTTCATGAATTTTTTTTCAATTCTTCTTTAATTTCCTGGTTGATCCATTCATTCTTTAGAAGGATGCTATTTAGTCTCCATGTATTTGGGTTCTTTCCAAATTTCCTCTTGTGATTGAGTTCTAGCATCAGAGCATTGTGATCTGAAAACATGCAGGGAGTGATGTCAGTCTTTTGATACTGGTTGAGACCTGATTTATGACCAAGGATGTGATCTATTCTGGAGAATGTTCCATGTGCACTAGAGAAGAATGTGTATTCTGTTGCTTTGGGATGGAATGTTCTGAATATATTTGTGATGTCCATCTGGTCCAGTGTGTCATTTAAGGCCTTTATTTCGTTGTTGATCTTCTGCTTAGATGATCTATCCATTTCAGTGAGGGGAGTGTTAAAGTCCCCTACTATTATTGTATTATTGTTGATGTGTTTCTTTGATTTTGTTATTCATTGGTTTATATAATTGGCTGCTCCCATGTTAGGGGCATAGATATTTAAAATTGTTAGATCTTCTTGTTAGGCCCTTTGAGTATGATATAGTGTCCTTCCTCATCTTTTATTATAGTCTTTGGCTTAAAATCTAATTGATCTGATATAAGGATTGTCACCCAGCTTTCCTTTGATGTCCATTAGCATGGTAAATTGTTTTCCACCTCCTCACTTTAAATCTGGAGGTGTCTCTGGGTCTAAAATGACCCAAAAAATTTCTTGTAGATAGCATATTGATGGGTTTTGATTTATCATCCATTCTGATACCCTGTGTTTTTTGATTGGGACATTTAGCCCATTTACATTTAGGGTAACTATTGAGAGATATGAATTTAGTGCCATTGTATTGCCTGTAAGGTTACTATTACTGTATATTGTCTCTGTTCCTTTCTGATCTACTATTTTTAGGCTCTCTCTTTGCTTAGAGGATACCTTTCAATATTTTCTGTAGAGCTGGTTTGGTATTTACAAGTTCTTTCAGCTTTTGTTTATCTTGGTAGCTTTTTATCTCTCCTTCTATTTTCAATGATAGCCTAGCTGGATATAGTATTCTTGGATGCATGTTTTTCTCATTTAGTGCTCTGAGTATATCATGCCAGTTCTTTCTGGCCTGCCAGGTCTCTGTGGATAAGTCTGCTGCCAATCTAATATTTTTACCATTGTATGTCACAGACTTCTGGTCCTGGGTTGCTTTCAAGATTTTCTCTTTGTCACTAAGATTTGTAAATTTTACTATTAGATGACAGGGTGTGGACCTATTCTTATTGATTTTGAGGGGAGTTCTCTGTGCCTCTTGGATTTTGATGCTTGTTCCCTTTGCCATATTAGGGAAATTCTCTACAATAATTCTCTCCAGTATACCTTCTGCTCCCCTCTCTCTTTCTTCTTCTTCTGGAATCCCAATTATTTTAATGTTGTTTCATCTTATGGTATCACTTATCCCTCGAATTCTCCCTTCATGGTCCAGTAGTTGTTTGTCTCTCTTTTGCTCAGCTTCTTTATTATCTGTCATTTGGTCTTCCATATCACTAGTTCTCTCTTCTGCTTCATTTATCCTAGCAATAAGAGCCTCCATTTTTTATTGCACCTCATTAATAGCTTTTTTTTATTTCAACTTGGTTAGATTTTAGTTCTTTTATTTCTTCAGAAAGCACTTTTATTTCTCCAGACAGAGTTTCTCTAATATCTTCCATGCCTATTTTGAGCCCAGCTAGCACCTTGAGAATCATCATTCTGAACTTTAGATCTGACATTTTACCAATGTCCATATTGATTAAGTCCCTAACCTTCGGTACTGCCTCTTGTTCTTTTTTTTTTTTTTTTTTGTGGTGAGTTTTCCACCTTGTCATTTTATCCAGATAAGAATATATGAAGGAGTGAATAAAATACCAAAAGGGTGACAAAGACCCCAGGAAAATGTGCTTTAACCAAATCAGAAGAGACCCCAAATCATGGGGGGAAGAAAGGGAGTAAAAAGAAGTTCAGAAAAAAAAATTAAAGAAAACAAATTTTAAAAAAATATAAAAAAGAAAGTATATATATTAGACTGGTGACTAGAACAGGGTCACCCACTTAATATGAGGAGTATTTTGGTCTCTCAGAAGAAACTAACTCTTAAAATTTTAAAGAATGAAAAATATATATAAGGGTAAACACAATGAAGGGATGGAATATGAGTATAAAAGTGAAAATTTTTTTATAATTTCTAAAAAAGAAGGTGATAAGATAAGTTGGTTGGGAGAATAAAGAAAGAGAAAGTGGAGAGAATTTGCTCAGGCTGGAGACTAGAACAAAGCCCTGTGCTAGATTTAGGGTGTATTTTGATCTATTAGAAGTTGTACCCCAATTTTTTTAGAAGAAAAAACCCTATGTATAGATAAAAAATAATGTTAGATACAATGAAAGATAAAATATGACTATAAAAATGAAGGTTCAAAAAAATTTTTTTTTAATGAAAAGTACTGTTAAGATAAATTAGTTAAAAAACATTAAAAGAGGAAAGGGTAAAAGTTAAAAAAAGTTTAGCGGAAGAAAAAAATAAAATTAACAAAATTAATTAACTTTGCAAGATTAAAGAATAATGGGGAGAAAGCCATGAATTCCATGCTTTGCTTTCTCCTCCTCTGCAATTATTCTGTTCTCCTTGGTAAGTAAACTTGGTCTCGGCTGGATTTCTTGTTGACCTTCTGGGGAGGGGCCTGTTGTAGTGATTCTCAAGTGTCTTTGCCCAAGGTGGAATTGCACTGCTCTTACCAGGAGCTAGGCTAAGTAATCTGCTTGGGTTCGCTCTTGGGGGCTTTTGTTCCCTGAATGCTTTCCATAGAGTTCCAGAGGATAGAAATGAAAATGGTGGCCTCCCCATCTCCAGCCCAGAGGAGCCAAGAGTTCAGGGCCCACTCCTCAGTGTGCCCTTGGAGAAAAGCGCTCAATCAGTCCTGTCTCCCTGGCCTCCAGCTGCGCTCCAAGCTCACCCACGCTGTGACCAAGCTTCTCTGTCTCTGGCACACGACCCCACCTGGAGTCTTCAAACCCTGCAGATCCCGGAGCTCTTCCAGGGGGTTCTTCCTGGATCTTGTGGGGTCCCAGCTCACAGAGCAGTGGTCTATGTCATGAATCAATTTAAGGTTACCCTGAGGTGAGAGCTTACTCCTCTGCTCCATCTCTGTAGCCAGCTTCCCTGCTCTAAAACCTGTGAGCTCTATGACACTCAGACAGCCTTGCTCCTTCTGTGACCCCATGGGACCTGAGGCCACACTGTCCTTGCATGGGCTTCACCCTAGCTTAGCCTCTGGAGTGATGTTCTTCAGTGGAGCAGACTTTTTAAATTTCTGATTTTGTGCTCCATTGCTCCGGTGCTTGCCAGGAGCTGCTTCCCCTCCCTGGTCTATCTTCCCATCGCTTTGGATTCACTTCTCTGCTAGTCCTACCTTTCAGAAAGTGGCCAATTTTCTGTTTCTAGAATTGTTACTCTTCTTTTCTTTGATCTCCTGTTGGATTTATAGGTGTTCTCAATGGTTTGATAAGCTATCTAGCTGATCTCCTGCTACCTGATGTCATCTCAGCCTGCTACTTCTCCGCCATCTTGACTCCTCCCCACATCATTAGTTTTTGTTGTAGTGTTCTATGATTCATTGAGAAATTTTTAAAATAAAAATGTATGAGAGGAAAAAAAAAGTGTTTATTTAATGACAAAAAGAGAGAGAGAGAGAGAATAGGGAACATTCATCAGAGTTGGGGACCTGCAATTCTTCAGTTATTCTAACTAATGACTCCTAAATTAGTAACAGGTACAGCAAGACATTGATCACCTGAATTTTGGGAGCAACAAGCAGGGCTGGAGTAGCCAGAAGCCTAGTCTATTTTCTCTACTTCTGAGTGCCCTAGGGCCATGTGATATTATCTTTATTTGTCACCATGTGAGGAAGGTTTTCTTCTGCAATTGTCTCCTTCATACCCCCAACTCCATGGAGTTCTTCCCTGATTTTAGGCACTGGCGTGGTTCAGGGGGGAATAGCCACAGGGTTCTCTGCAAGTTATAGTAGCAGGGGGCCTGGCAACATGGTAGAAATCAGCTGAGTCTTTGGGTCATGGAGGACTGGTTGGTGGCTGGAGTGTTCTGGGTCACTTTGGTCTTAAAGACAATGAGTCAAAGAGTGGCAGTGCTGACAATGGATCTTAGATCAGGCCCAGATCCTCATGTATTGTTGTAGGAGATGATGATGTTTTTAGTTCCAGCAAAATGTAAAAATTTTAAGCATTAGAATTTTACTTGATAAAGTTAAAGACAACTGGCCACTGGAATTTCTGCCCTTTTGATAGAAAACCACTATTATCTTCAAGATACTTAGACTCCTATCAAATTAATTTGATCCCTAGAATCAATCTTAATGGAAGCTAAACTTGAGAAGATATTATCAGAAATACAAAAACCAGGAGCCATAAAGACCTGGAAATCTCTTTACCTGGACTTGAAATAGAGACTTTTAGAAAAAGGACTGAAAGAAGAGAAATCTAAATTATTAAAAGTTTTGCTGGTGGTAAATCCAACAAGAAATATATTTCTTTATAAGCTGCATCAAAACACTTCCCATTTCAAGCAGCTATAATAAAAATAGTCTTCAAAACATATCAGAATAATGAACAGCTTAGACTTCATCCAAAAAGGACTTGATGAAAATTCTGATCTTCAGAGAAGGCTAAGACTGCTTTCACAAGAAGAAAATGGAAAATAAGAGTGAGTGAACTTAAAACGGTATGCAACAAGTTCTAAAAGAGCCAGAGCAAGTCTCTGAGTGAGTACTTGCTGTTCTTGGAGAAGACATCCTGGATGGTGGTAACATGGAAGCCCAAGCAACAAATACATCAAAACATAGACACTTCTGAGAAGATATTTTGAAGTAACCAGTGGATGAGGTGGAGTAAAATACTGTGGTAGGTTGAATTATGCCCTCTTAAAGAGGTTTGTATCCTCATCCTTGGAATTTAGGAATATGTTATTTTATATGACAAAAGGAATTTTGAAGATGTGATTAAAATAAGGAATTTGAGACAAAGAGATCATTTTGGATTATCCAGATGGGACCAAGGTAATCACAAGAGAGGAAGCAAAAGGCTCAGAACCAAAGAAGGAAAGGTGACAACAGAAGTTAGTGATGTGGCCACAAGTCAAGGAATGTGGGCAAACTCTAAAAGTTGGAAAAAATAAGAAGTGGATTCTCTCTTAGAGCCTCCATAAAGCACACAGCCCTACTGATAGATATTAGATAGGTATTAGCCTAAGCTGATTTGGGACCTCTGATGTCCAGACCACAAGATAAAAAGAAATTTGTGTTCTTTAGGCCTTTAAGTCTGTGGCCATTTGTTATAGCAGCAATAGGAAACTCTTAAAAATTCTTAAAAAAAAAATGAGACCAAATGTACACTAACTTAGCTGAAAGATAGTATAATCATCACAATTTGAGATATTAAAATTCTACAAAATGAGAAAACTCCACTGCAATCAGAAGAAAAACAAAGTGAGAGGCAAAATTTCTAAGGAATACACTCATTTCTTTCTGAAGTGCATTGAAAGAAAGAAATGAATTTTCACCAAAGGTTAAAAGAAATTTGCCACAAAAAGAAGAGAAAATTTCCAAAGAAATTGAGTGGATCAGCCAAACATATAAAAAGTTAGGCACCTATAAAATATAAGTCTATGATTTCCTTGAAGAGTTAAAAAATAATCACAGGTAATTATTAATGATAGCTTGTTTTCTGTGAGAAATAAGCTCACAGTATCAGGTTGATACTGTTCATGGTTAAAAGAAAACTTAATAACTTTGGGGGGAAAAAAGCAAATTTAAGGTCAACCTTAACTGAGGAAAAATTAAAATGAAAACAATTCATAGTATATGTCCAAGTTCTGTTCTGGATATTCCCAGTGTGCCATTTGGCAGAGAGGTCTTGTGAGGATCACCCTCTGACAAAAATTCCCCCAAGAGGAGGGATATCAGGCTGTGATGGCATAAGCATCCAGTATTTATAGATATAGACATAGAAGGAATATATAGAACAGATGACACCCAGTGAGTCATGACCCTGGGAGAAGGAAGCCAGTTCCATTCTGATGCATCAAGACAGCTTGTCCTGATGCTTCTTGTACTAGAAGATCCTCTGGACCTCCTTTTAGTTCACTTGTCTTGCCAGAATGGCCTAGATGCTGGTGCTTCCTGCAATACTCTACTCAAAACGCACATGTTACAGAGACCCCTCTGTGTACCTGTCCTTGCCCCTCTTATAGAAAGCAAGGGCAAATCTTCCTCAGAATCCTCTCTTCCAAGGGATTTCTCTAGCTTATTATATTCTCACTGGTAAGAAGAAGTATCACTGCACCAACCACTGAACCCAGTCCGGTGACCACATAATTTGCAAATAAACATGAGCCACTCTCCATGTTTACCGTTCTTTCTAATGACTCTACTTCCAGAACCATAGCAAGATACTTTTTTTATTCTTCATATTTTGATTTTTTTTTCCCTCTTTGCACTTAATGCTATCTGTAAAGTGCCATTTGCTGAAACAGAATATTTATAGAATTATCATCCATAAGATAATTTTTATAACTATAGATAATTTCACTGGAAAGCATATGATTCAATTACTTTCATTTGATTCTATTTGCATTTTTGGTATTTACAGCAATTCTGTTAACAAATACATTAAGATAATCCAAAGACATTAAAATAATCCAGATACACAGCAAAATTTGTCTTCTAAAATAACGTAGGGGGCACCTGGGTGGCTCAGGTGGTTCAGTGTGTGCCTTTGGCTCAGGTCCCAATCTCCAGGTTCTGGGATCAAGCCCCACACTGGGCTCCCAGCTCAGCAGGAGTCTTCTTCTCCTTCTTCCTCTACCTCTCCCCCTGCTTGTTCTCTCTGTCTCTCTCAAAAGAATAAATAAAATCTAAAAAAAATAATGTAGAACCTTTTCTGTTTTAGTTTTATTGCTATTATTTAAGTTATTATACTGCAGGTGAAATGGAAATGTGATAGGATTATACTTCTTAAATAGCTTTTTAATAAATGCACATTATATAAATATAAATCTTGTTAGTGGTTGTTTCTATTTTATTTAATTTCTAGATGGTTTGAGCAAAGTATTGTTACTGCTATCTAAACAAGCCCCTTTTGATTCACAATCAGATGAATCTTTGTTTTATTCTAAAGTATGGATTTTCTCATTTGTTTTGCTGCTATTCTTAAGTAATTGTACAATTGTGCAAATGGAAATGCAGTCTGAATTATAATCTACAAAATAGTGTTTTATGAATGCAGTTTTATTTAAAGGTGAATTTCATGAGGAAAAATTGTTTCCTTTTATTCTGCTTCTAGAAAATGTTAGGATAGTATTTCATTGAGGTTTAACAAGTTACTGATAATCTGAATTGTGGGAAGAGTTTTACATGATCAGCTTCATATTTGTAGACATTTGAAACTTAAAATCCATATCTGTGTCCTAAATACTGAATTGACTCTAGTCTAATAGATTAGGCTAGGGCTAATATATTTAGGGCTAATATATTTACTTAAATACATTTTAGTTTAAAGGAAAAAATCTGACTGCTTTCAGTGTGCTTCCCATAAAACCCAAGTCCAAAACTTTTATTATGAACCATAAGCTTCAGTAAGAGGCAATCTCCCTTGGGATGACTTTATGAATAATTGTGAAGCCAACACTGTTAAGGAGATTAAAAACAACCACCACAACAAAACAACTGCCCCACCATGAAAAATAGAGTCAAGGTAAGCACAGAGAAATGGAGTTGAGCTCTTAGGTTAAGTTAGTCCTAACCCCTACTCTTTATACGTGGAGTGATGCCAGCTAATACATTTCCTTAATTTTTGAGTCCACTTAGGTTGGGTAGTTTGTTGCTTGTAATTTCATACTTAACGCTGTTCTCTCCCAATAGCATTTCAAGCTAAAGCAACATTAACTATATTATTTTAGAGAACTCCAAGACATTGAAATTCCTGGGGAGAACATGTATAATAAATTTACTCTCAAGTGAAATTATTTCTTAATAACATTTCATATTCTGGATCTGATAGATGTTTTGATGGTTCACCCAGAATGCCCTTCTGGAAGGAAGGCTGTATCTGCCTACCCGAGCCTATCTGCAAGAGTGCTGCCAGCAACAGAGATGTTCCACTGCATTCAAGTTATGCCCTCCTTCCCAGGACAGCCTGTATCCCGTAAACGATTGGGGTGAGGATGTAAAGTCCTGCCCCCACCTCCCCAGCCCACTCCAATCTTGTCAACTCTAAAGGATCATTTTAGCTTCAAAGCTCCTACTGGTTTGGCTGAAGCTTCTGTTAAGATTGCATCAGAGTTCAGCTTTCCCCTATATCCTTACAGGCTGTATTCCCTTTCCTTTCTGTCTCTTCTCTTCCATAGGTGTTGGTCCCAAGAGTACTCCCCAGTAAGCCTTTTCCAGCTCAGTGTAAGAGTGCTTCCTAGGGAACTTGACCTGAAGTACAGGACAACACTGTTTCACATAATCAAAAATGCTTATATGGAGAATTAACTTCCTCTCCCACCCCCAAAATACTGGCAAAGTGAAATACCATTTGAAAAATACTGTTTGAAAAATATGAATTCTTGCATTGTTGATTAACTTGTAATTCAGCTAGGGTGAATGCTTGCTTGTCCTGCCCTGAAGCCTCCTTACTGAACTCCTAAATTGGTTTCATTAACAGGTCATCATCACAGGGAAGTGTTAAAAGGGTCAGACATCTTCACTTACAGATATTGAAATTAGGAAAAAAATAATGCAGTAGGGTTTTGATCCTTTTTTTAATGCCCTCAATTTTAGACTGCCCAAATGCCATAAGTTGATATTATTTTTTATTGGGAAGATTGGACATTCCCATGGTAAAATGTTTTTTTTCTCTTCCAGATTCTCTCTCTATATTGTTGTTACAAAGTGACCTCTTCCCAAAGCCCATCACTCCCTGTGCTTAATCATAATCTCTGTCTATACATTAGTCAGTCTGTCTATACATTATACATTAGTTATTTATTGTTCTTTTACTTTTTTTTCCTTTGATTTCCATTTTTCTTCTCTGTTCACTCTCTGAGGACAATAATTTATGAGAATGAATTTGAGGTACCATAGTAATAGCTCAGAGAGTCACTGCTATATGGAACACAGATCAATATCTTTGAAAACGGCTAATAATAGCATTTCTTTTCAAACCTAGACAAACCTGCCATTTCCTAGATCACATCATGATGAATTTGAGCTTGTCAAGTTTGTGTGTGCCATCTTCTGTAATCAATATAGTGTATTTTACAGATGCAACATGCCATATAATGTGCCTCATGAAGGCTAATTTCAATGCATTGTACTAACTCACACAAAGGAGGGGTAAGTCTAATGTGCCTGCTTTAAATTTCACCTTGAATGAGAGAATGGCTTCATATCTCATTTTCCTTTGGCCAGGAAATTGGAAACTTGTTCCGTCTGTCAACATTTGCATTTCCCAGACTTCTAGGTCATTTTTTTAAAAAGATTTTATTTATTTGTTTGACAGACAGAGATCACAAGTAGGCAGAGAGGCAGGTGGGTTGGGTGGGGGGCAGGGCAGGGAGCAGGCGCCCCGCCAAACAGAGAACCTGATGTAGGGCTCAATCCCAGGATTCTGGGATCATGCCCTGAGCCAAAGGCGGAGGCTTTAACCCACTGAGCCACCCAGGCGCCCCAAGGCCATTTTTTTTCCAACAGACTATTTGCACAGAACTAGAAAAACTATATAGAGAGCTACTTGTTTACTGGAAGGTATTTTATGACCAATGAGGGAGAAAATGTGACCAAGAACAAAGTTAATTTTGGGCAATATTTATATCTAGGGGAATTATAAATGCAAAATTCTCAGCCTTTATAACCTTACTTTTCTTTTTTCTACATTCTCAAAGAGTATGATTAGTCTTGGTCCTAAATTATCAAGATATAATACCTAATCAAATACTTGTTCATTAAGAAGTTTCTTGATTTACTCTCTACTCATCATAAATCTAGTCTTTAAAGAGGCACACCTTAGAAAAGAAATGACCTAAGGACTTAATCACTAGTCCTAAAATCACCAGCATCAGTGGAGGATTTATATTTGTCTGGAGAGGTTTTAAAATGCCTATCAACTCTAATTTGGTACTACTTTGCTTGGTAATGTAATGCTCTTAGAGATTCCCAGAGTAAAGATGGTCTTGTGCCTTCCAGATTTGCCTATGATTCACAGATAAATTCAGAAACTTGGGCAAATACTGAACTATAAACAAGAGATGAATCAGTTAACCTTAACTTCACTGAGATGGAGTGTGAAAAGCTGTTAATCTGTACAAGCTAATGTTGGCTTTGAGTTCATATAAATAAAGATGCCTAAAACTATAATTTCTTTAGATGAAACTCCTATCTTCAGCTCTCAGAGCATATGTAGTAACATTGGAAATGAAAGCTCATGAGGACTTAATAAAACACACATTAAAATATTAATGAGAAGAGTGACATATTAGCCTAATTAAAAAATGTAAAGGGTCTTTACCAGAGAATGTACTGAAGAGATAAAAATTGTCAGAGGTGGGGTACCTGGGTGGCTCAAGTGGGTTAAAGCCTCTGCCTTCGGCTCAGGTCATGATCTTGGGGTCCTGGAATCGATCCCTGCTTTGGGCTTTCTGCTTAGCAGGAAGCCTGCTTCCCCCTGTCTCTCTGACGTCTCTCCACCTACTTGTGATCTCTGTCAAATAAATAAATAAATATTTAAAAAAAAATTGCCAGAGGATATTTGTATCTATCAGAAACTGAAAGAAGTGAGCACATTGCATAATAGCAAATAGGCGAGTGATAAACTAATACTTACAGTTAGCCCTTCTTATTGCTGCAACTGAGGCTTTATAATCATGTAATAATTTTCAGGGCCCAAGCATGATACCATCAGATGGTTACCATGATTACAGGACTGGTGTAAACAAGGAACTATTAATAACCTCATTGCTGTGGAAAGAACCTTCCCATGAATACTTGACGGGGGAGCAATTTGCTATCAAAGACATTATACAGTTTCTCTCAAGACAGGTTAATAAATTTGTCTTTAAGTGAATTAAAATAACCAAGCACAATGGAAGACCATTACAGAGGAAAATATCTTCTTCCACATTTAATTGGATTCATGGTTTTGAAACTCATCATGAACAATCTTAGTATGTGTTGAGCATTTTCATAGCTCTAGTTAGAGTAATGACAAAACAATGCTGAAAAAGTGTCTTGCACTGTTGAAGGAAAAGGAAGACTTCAGTTTGCCTTGGGATATATGTGGACTTAATTTTTCAGATGATGAAGATAAGACAGTTACATAGGTTCACTGAAGGCAGTTCAATGTATTAAAAAACTAGATTTAAGCCAAGAGCATTTTAATTATTAGATTTGTCCAAAGACTTCTCATGGAAATAAATGTCAGTTTTGAATTAAATGTGGTCCAGATATCCTATAGAAAGAAGGCAAGAGGGAGAATAGGTAAAAATATGCTCTTTGTTTACCCACTCTATGAAAAATACTTTCAGAATTATTAACCCACTGGAAGTAGTGCATCAGTTTGATTCATTATGATAATACAGTATTAAGTGCATCAGGTTAACTTTATTTCTCCAGCTTTGGGATATAATTAGCATATAACATTGTGTAAGTGTAAGACTTACAACATGCTGATTTGATACACACTTAAATCTTGCAATATGATCACCACCAGAGCAGCATTACCTAACACCTCCATGACCTCACATAATTACCATTTCTTTTTTGTGGTACAAACATTTAAGATCTCTCCTAGGAACTTTCAAGTATACAATACAGTATTGTTAACTATAATTACAATGCCATGCATTGGATCCCCAGTATTTATCCATCTTCTAACCGGATGTTTGCATTCTTTGACCAATATCTGTCCATTTCCCCCATCCCTCCAGCCCCTGGTAACCATCATTCTACTCTCTGCACTGTTGGTGGGGATGTAAATTAGTACAGTCAATATGCAAAACAGTATGGAAGTTTCTCAAAAAACTAAAAATAGAACTACCATATGATTCAGCAATTCCACTTCTGGATAAATATACACACACACACACACCCCACACACACACAGAAAAAAAAAAAACAGTATATCAAAGAGATATCTGTGCTCCTGTGTATATTGCAGCATTATTCACAGTAGTCAAGAAATAGAAACAACCTAACTGTCCATCAATGGACAAATGGATAAAGAAGAAGATGTGGCAAATACATACAATGGAATATTATATGGCCATGAGAAAGAAGGAAATCCTGCCATTTGCAAAACATGGATGGGCTTTGAGGGCATTGGGCTAGTAAAGTAAGTCCAAGAAAGTCAAATACTGTATGATCTTACATATATTGAAAACTAAAAAAACTGAACTTGCATACTCAGGTTAACTTTATTAAAAATAACTGTATAACCTAAAGTTAATATAACATTGTATGTCAATTATACTTCAACAATAAAATAAAAAGTAATAAAATAATAAATAAATAAGTGTATAAACCTAAACCAGCTTAGGAAAGTTGATGGATTGATTTATTAGTATCATTTGACTAATTAGTATCATTTTTAAGTTGAAATCTGATTTTTTTGTTTGTTTTATGGACAAAAACATTTTGAACAAATCTTATATTACTCTTATATTTGCAGAGTCCTTTCCTTTTCCCCTTCCCAGGGATTATAGATCTGTAATCTAGACCAGGGTAATACACAGGTTTAGTATTATTTCTGTTCTCTTCTTTCTCTCTTAAAAAGGACTTTTCACTCATAGATTTGTGGTTCTTTCTCAAGGATTTCTGGTTTTCTTGATCATCACAAAGAATTTCAAGACATAGTCTACACAGTAACTGGAAGCCCTGGATCCTTGCCCTTGCCAGAATTAACATGGCCTCTACTAAGAGATACATATATATATATATATATATTTTTTTTTTTTTTTCTGAAGAAATTGGATAGATTCGGAAGGTAGCTACCTGTAGAAAGAATATGTTAAACATTCAGCTACCAGAACTTTCCCTTGGTTCTCAGATTATCCCCAAGCAGAGGGGAATATTTTTAAATTCATCTTTTAAATTGAAATTTAGTTGACACACAGTGTTATATTGGTTTTAGATGTACAACATGGCAATTTGACAATTCTATACATTCTGGTATGCTCACCACTGGTGTAGCTACCCTCTGTCACTGTAAAACACTATTGCAATACCATTCATTGTATTTCCTATGCTCTACCTTTTATCCCCATGATTTCTTCATTCCATAACTGGAGGCCTGTACCTCCCATTCCTTTTCACCCACTTTTTTTTTTTTTAAGATTTAATTTATTTATTTGACAGACAGAGATCACAAGTAGGCAGAGAGAGAGAGGAGGAAGCAGGCTCCCTGCCAAGCAGAGAGCCCAATGTGGGACTCGATCCCAGGACCCTGGGATCATGCCCTGAGCCGAAGGCAGAGGCTTTAACCCACTGAGCCACCCAGGTGCCCCCCTTTCACCCACTTTGCTCATCCTCCCACATGTCTCCCTTCTAGCAACAACCAGTTTCTTTCCTGTGCTTATGGGTCTGTTTTGCTTTTTATTTGTTGTTCCTTTGTTTTTTAGATTCCACATATAAAGGAAATCATATCCTGATTATCTTTTTCTATTTCACTTATTTATCTTTACTTATTTATCTTTTTCTATTTCTCTTATTTATTCATTTATTTCACTTATTTATCACTATTCACTTATTTCACTTATTTATCTGGACATACCCTCTATGTCCATCCATACTGTCACAGATGGCAAGATCTCGTTCTTTTTTATGGCTGAGTAATGTTCCATTGTAGATATACACCACATCTTTTTTTATCTATTCACTTATCAACAGACACTTGGGTTGCTTCTATATCTTGGCTATTATAAATAATGCCACAGTAAGCAAAGGGGTACATATATCTTTTTGAATTTGTATTTTGTTTCTCTTTGAGTAAATACCCAACTGTGGAATTACTAGATCATATGGTATTTCTGTTGGGCTGACTTAACAATACCACAGACTGGATGGCTTAAAAAAAAATTAATTTTCTCAAAATTCTGAAGACTACACGTCCAATACCAATTTTTTAGCATCATACGGTTCTTGTGAAGTTTATAGTTTGTAGTAGGTCACCTTCTTACTATGCCCTCCCCTGGTCTTTTTCTCTGTGTGTGCAGAGACAATAAGAGAACTCTTTTGTGCCTCCTACTTCTCTTACAAGGACACTAATCCCATCAGATTAGGCTTCCATCCTTATGCCCTTATTTAATCCTAATTATCTACTCAAAGGGCTTATCTCCAAATAGCATCTCAATGGGTACTAGGGCTTCAAGACGAATTTTGGAGAGGGTTACAACTCAGATTATAACAACTACTGACCAAGAGGATGAATGTGGAAAGAGTTCCAATACTGAGAATTGCAGTACTTCATATTTAGAAGTTCAGAAAGTAAATAGGAACTCCAGACAGAGGAGTAGCATGAACACCGAGAGAGTCTGGGTTTTGGATTCTGGGATTTGGAAGGCCATCTAAAAGTGTAACAAGGAGAAGAGAATGATTTGAAAAGAAAAAAAAAAAATGATACTGACAGGCTGGGTAAGAAAGAGAATTGATCATTGGGTTTCATGCAAGTCATTATCAGTTTTTAACAAATACAGTATAACTGGATAGTGAAAGCTAAATATCTAGCTGGAACAGGTTAGAGGGAAATGAGAGGGGAGGAATTGCAAACATAAAGTATAGGCTGTGTTTTTAAGATTCCCTTTATAAAGGGGAACAGAGAAATAGGCTGATAGCTGGAGGAAGACAGTTTTATTTTTTGGAAAAATTATACCATTTTTGTTTTTTAATAGTAAATATGGAAGCACAGAAAAAAATTTTCAGGTGAGAGAGGAAAGAATTTCTAATTTGTGCAGGTGAGATAGAGTGAGGACTTGCTACAGTTATTAACCTTCATAATAGGCAACATTGTAGGGGGATAGTATTATCAATAGAGAAGTTAGATGTTCATAAGGTAATCAAAGGCTGACTTTCTAACATTAACATATAATGTATTATTTGCCCCAAGGGTACAGGTCTGTGAATCCCCAGTCTTACACAATTCACAGGGCTCACCATAGTACATACCCTCCCCAATATCCATAACCTATTCACCCTATCCTTCCCATCCATCCCTCAGCAACCCTCAGTTTGTTTCCTGAGATTAGAGTCTCTTATGGTTTGTCTCACTCTCAATCCTATCTTGTTTCATTTTTTCCCTCCTTGCCCCCCATGATCCCTCATCCTGCCTCTCAAATTCCTCATATCAGAGAGACCATATGGTAATTGTCTTTCTCTGATTGACTTATTTCACTTAGTGTAATACCCTCTAGTTCCATCCATGTTGTTGCAAATGGCAAGATTTCAGGGGGGTTTTATGGCTGCAAGTATTCCATTGTATATATATACTACCTCTTCCTTATCTGTTCATCTGTTGATGGACATCTAGGTTCTTTCTACAGTTTGGCTATTATGGGCATTGCTGCTATAAACATTTGGGTGCACATGTACCTTTGGATCACTACATTTGCATGTTTGGAGTAAATAGCCAGTAGTGCCATTGCTGGGTTTTAGGGTAGCTCTATTTTCAACTTTTTGAGGAACATCCATACTGTTTTCCAGAGTGGCTGCACCAGATTGCATCCCCACCAACAGTGTAGGAGGGTTCCCCTTTCTCCACATCCTCACCAGCATCTGTCATTTCCTGACTTGTTAATTTTAGCCATTCTGAGTGGCGTGAGGTGGTATCTCATTGTGGTTTTGATTCGTATTTCCCTGATGCCGAGTGATGTGGAGCACTTTTTCATGTGTCTGTTGGCCATCTGGATGTCTTCCTTGCAGAAATGACTGTTCATGTCCTCTGCCCGTTTCTTGATTGTATTATTTGTTCTTTGAGTGTTGAGTTTGATAAGTTCTTTATAGATTTTGGATACTAGCTCTTTATCTGATATGTTGTTTGTGAATATCTTCTCTCATTCTGTCAGCTGTCTTTTGTTTTTGTTAACTGTTTCCTTTGCTGTGCAAAAGCTTTTGATCTTGATGAAGTCCCAATAGTTCATTTTTGTCCTTGCTTCCCTTGCAATCTTCCCTTACTTTCCTTTGGGGATGTTTCTAGGAAGAAATTGCTGTGGCGAGGCTGAAGAGGTTGCTGCCTGTGTTTTCCTCAAAGATTTTGATGGATTCCTGTCTCACAGTGAGGTCTTTCATCCATTTTGAGTCTATTTTTGTGTGTGGTTTAAGGAAATGGCCCAGTTTCATTTTTCTGCATGTGGCTGTGCAATTTTCCCAACACCATTTGTTGAAGAAACTGTCTTTTTTCCATTGGACATTCTTTCCTGCTTTGTCAACAATTAATTGACCATAGAATTGAGGGTCCATTTCTGGGTTCTCTATTCTGTTCCATTGCTCAATGGCTATCATTAAGAATTAGCTGATGTGAAATGTGTTCTTTTTTGTCTCTTTCACAATTTTTCTTTTGTTTAACTCTACACTCACATTTAAATTGGTGACTATGAGGCTGCTATTGACCCAAGAAGAAACTGTCACAGAAAGATCCAGTAAACCAGTCAGTGAATTCTTTACATTTAGTATCAAAATTATAGTCCCCATTTAAGGAAGAAAATTTGGGACAAATAGAGATTTTTCTCAAAGAGAAAGAGAGCAAGCAAGGGAGAGAACATGCACCTTCAGGGTAAAATTGAAAAAAGAACTGGGAGTAATAGGTGCTTATAAATGTTTCTAAGAAATGACTGGGGAGAGCTGTCATCCAATTAACTGTATTTAGCTTCAAGGTAGAAAGATATTAAGTTGGGTATCTGAATGTAGACCTTTGGAGCCCTGGGAAATGGTAGAATTCAGTAATTTCTGTTGCCTTCATGAACACAGAAATATTTACATTGTGAGTTTAGGCAGAAAGGACAGAAGAAAATGCCAATTCTCTGTATCCTCAGTGTGTTGAGGAAGCATTATATTCTTTCTGAGGTAGTAAAGATTCAGTGGACAGTAAAGTGTCTCACAGTTGTGGTAACACAGTGTTATGGCAGAAAGCATTTAACATTCTGTTGGGAGAACAGGTAACATTCAGATGCCTCTGTCGACACCAGTGTAGAGAGGTAATGAGGACCAAGAATCAGTCATACAACATACATCTCTCAGGTACTTGTAAAAAAAGACACTTACCAAAGAACAGACATCGCCCCCTAATGCCTTGACTATACATAAGATGCCCCACTCACTAGGAACTTAGGATATCCTTGGGAAAAGGAGGAAGTGAGGAAAACACTGAGAGTTAAGAATTGCTTTGAAATGACAATGCTAACTCAGAAATGACAAAAAATAATTTTCTGCTATTAAGTAGAAAGGGACTTGAGATGAAATTTAGTTATTGAAAAATAATGTCATATTCTTTATATGTGTAAGCATATGTCTTATTAATTCATCACACCATGCATGTAAAGTGTATTCCAAAGTAACTGAGGTATTTTAAATTATTATGGTGTGATGACTCTTTAGAAATTATCGCAAATCTTTTAGGTTTTAAAATTCTAGATTTTAGTCATATTTATATTTAGCATGATGTTGGGTGAAACTTTCCTTTGGCTGTGATTTTAGTCAAAGTACTCACATATTTTGAAGGAAGGTTGTAGACTTAGCAAAATCATTCCAACATTGACACCTTGAATACTATATAGGAAAAGATAAGGAATAGAAAAATATTCTTTGAAGAGACTTTTGGGAGTAGAGAAGACATTGTTTATTCTCCTCCTTTTCTGTGAATGTTAGAGACTGGCATCCCTCAGTGTGAGTGAAGTAAATCTGCTAGTTTGAATCCTTTAGAAACCAGCTTCTTCGATAACAAATAGGTTACATACACTGGTAATACATTTGTGACCTGCAAGGAGACATTAGTGTTTTAACCCCATGAACTAAAAATATTCACTAGAGAAATTCAGAAAATCATGCGAGATTTTTTTAACTCACTTATGATCTGAGGACATTTGGAAATTAATTGAAGCTGTTGAAAACCCTCAGAGTATATGCAACCTCTTTACCAAATGATTTTAGTAAAAATGGTGAGTCATTTTTCCAGCTGTTTTATTCGTTTAAGACATTTCCGCCTTCTGAAGATTCATAAGTTATCCAGCTTTCAGGAGTAATGCTATTTCCTTGATACAATTAATATATATATGCCTGAGTGCCTATACCAAGTACTGTGGGAGACTAATCCCTTTGTAATATTTCCAAGGGGGCTTGGTGGAGGTGGGCCCTGTCTATGATTTTCCTGGTCCTCTCTTGCTTGAATTTCCTGCCTCATTTGACACCACACTTTTCCTCAGCTCATATGACTTTTTTTGGTATGGCAGATTTTTATTGAAGCCATAAAAATTACTTAAAAGTATACATAGTAATTTAAAATTGAATATGAGACATTTCTTAAAGACTAGGATTTATTTATCTCTCATGATGATCTCATTCCTTAGAGTTCTGCGGCTTTCTTGTTGCCTACTCTTACTATCTTTCCCCACAGTTTCCCCATTCTAAACCCTGTCTCTATCTGTAACTCACCATTCAGACAATTGCTAAGGCTAATTTAGTTTTTAACTTCTCATTGGTTATGTGATACCATGTAAACATACCAATAACATTTATTTATCTAAAAGAATTAGAACTCAACTAATATTGCAAATTAGGTTTATACAATACCTTATTTTAAATTTAAATAATATAACCCCCTCCTTTAAGTGGCTTTACCAAATATGACATCTAACCTGTCCTGGGAAAACATATTTAGTATTCAATTAATTTTAAATAATTATTTCCTTTTTTCTCATGTGTTTAAGTATGTACATAATATGGAGAGATTAGTTAGTTTATATTTCTGCTTTAAAATATATCTATTCTCATTAACTATTTTCCAAGGGTTAAATTCTGAAGCATACTCTGATACTGTCTTTTGGCATCTGCTTTATGCCAATTTACAATGTCCTATAATCTTCTCTCCCTGCCCATCTACAGGAAAGCTCTCCTTCAAAGCACATGCCTCTTTATAACTGCTTAAATGTAAAACCAAGAATGTAATACACACTCAGGAAATTTTTTTCCAAATTTCATTGAATATTACTTATAGTGCTGGCACTCCACCAGTATTTAAAAACTAAAACCCCATCTATAATAAGATACATAATTTATGTAAAGTGTAAGGACCTTAAGTTTGATGAATTTTGATGCATCTCATTTGCTCATTATATATATAGCAAAGGCGTATGCTCATATAATCCATGCCCCCATCCCTTTTAAGACATATATTTTCACTCCAGTTTGATTCCCTTATGTGCCACCAGCCCCTGAGGCAACTACTATTCTTTTTATCACCATGGATTAGTTTTGACTGTTCTAAAACTTCAAACACACAGAATTATACAGCATGTGCCGTTTTGTGTCTGCTTTCTCTCAGCATAATGTGTTTGAGATTCATTCCTGCTGTTGTGTATAACAGTGATTTGCTTTATTTTATTGATGAGAAATGTTTCATCATGTAAGTGTATACTACAGTTTGCTTATCTGGTTTATTACTGATGTTCACTTGGGCTTTCCAGTTTAGGGCTATTAAGAATGAAGTTTCTGTGGACTTTTCTGTACAAGTCATTTGGAGACCTATGGTTTTATTTGTCTAAGATACCCTAGGTATCCTTACAGAGGAACTGCATGGTCATTTTATGGGTATATCTGTCTATATATCTTTATAAGAAGCTGCCAAATGATTCATAAAACGGATACCATGTTGCATTTTTAAAGCACTGTTAAGGGGATCAGAATTGTTTGGCATCTCTGCTAATATTCATTACTGTTAGTCCTAATTTAGCCATTCTTTTGAGTGTGTACCTGTATTCACTGTAATTTGTATTTACCTTTTCATGATGACTAATGCTGGGTATTTCCATGTGTTTATTGGCCATTTTCACTTTTTCGTATGTTCATTTCATATTCGTATGACATTATAGATGCCTTCTTTTATAAAATCCATTGAAGTCTTGCTATTTATCCATTGTTGGGTTTCTTTTGCTTATTGGCTTATATGGATGTTTGCAATTTCTAGAGACAAGGGATAGATGGTTTCAAATGTTTTGTCATGCTTTGTGAGTTGCCTTTTTACTCCATTACTGTGTTTTTTGAGAACTTCTTAATTTTAATGTAACTAAATTTATTCTGTTCTTTGGTTTGTGCTTTTTGTCTCCTGCTCAAGAAATATATTTTTTCTCAAGGAAACTTTGTTGATGGTTATGAACATCTCCTATTGCTTACTCTAAAACATTTTTGTTTGGGTTTATCCTCTACTTAGACCTGTAGTCCTTCTGGAATTTATTGTGTTTATTTTTTGTTTTTTGTTTGTTTGTTTGTTTGTTTGTTTAATAAATGGTAATATAGGAATCAACATGAATTGTGTTCCATATGGGTGTCGAATTGTCCCAGCACTATTTGTTAAAAGCTTATCATTTCCCCTCTATACTTTATTGATACCCTGTCATAAATTAGGTGATGGTCCATACATAGATCTATTTCTGGGCTTGCCTTTCTAGACTTTTGGTCACTTTTTTCTATTCTTTTACTGTTTTATTTTCAAGATTTTGTTTATTTATTTGACAGAGTGAGAGAATGTGTGAGCGGGGGGGGGGGGGCGGGGGGATGATAGGGGAAGACGGAGAAGCAGGAAGCTTTCTGTGGGGCTTGATCCCGGGACTGACCAAAGGCAGGTCAGTCAGCTGAGCCATCCAGAGCCGAACTCAGATGCTTAACCAACTGAGCTACCCAGGGACCCCTATTCGTTTACTTTTTTGAATCAGCAAAGTTTTCTCACAGGTCTTATTATCTGGTGGTACTTCTTCCTATGCTGTATTCTTTTTCTTTTTCAAATTGCCTTCAGTATTCTTAGCTTTTATATTTCTTTATGAATTTCTCTAGACTCAATTTTGAAAAGAAAAATAAAAATACGTGTTAAAACCCTCACTGGAATTACATTGAATCTAGATATTATTCTGGAGGCAATTGATGTCTTTACAATATTGAGTCTTTCCATCTATGAGTAAAATCAGCTAACTAGAGCTACAATAATATTATGTTACAACACTCTTGAAATTCTGTGGTTTAAAAAAAACAAAACAGTAACTGATTCTTACAAATGTACTGGTTTGTTGGGGAGGCTATGATCATTGGAGTGGCTCCTCACCACATTAGTCTGCTGCATATGTCTCTTCATTTTCCTGAGACTGCTTCACATGCCTCTCAGTCTGTGGAGACTAATCGGTAGACCAGGGCATGGCCTTCTCAAATCATAGCGGGATTGCAAAAGTGCAAGGCTAATCGCACAAGTATATTCCATGCCGCTGCTTGAAATCCATCTGCTAATATCATATTGACCCAAATAAGTCATTTGGCTGAGCCCAGAGTTTGGGGTCAGGAGGTATGCTCCACAATTGGTGGGAGTACTGCAAAGTAAATAGCAAAGGACTTTAGCATCAGGACGGATGAGTAATTGGGCCTTGTCTAGGAAATGCATCACCCCAGGCAAGCTGAGAATCCTGTTTCTCTGACTAGAACTTGGTGTTGTCAAAGCTGCAAAATTCTTGGCGTACCAAATGTTTCAACTTTCTTTTCAGTTCTTGCTTTACCTCTGAATCTTTGTTTCACAAATAGAGAAGAAGAGTTCATGTTTCCTCAGCTCTGCTCTACTTTATCACAAGAACCCTAAAAATTATGGAGTGAATGTACCAAGTTTTCCACATGTTCAGCCCACTTTGTTTCTGCCTGCTGGCCTTATTCTCCTAGTTAGAGTCAAACTTGAGTTTTTAAATTATTAAAATGGGACAAGGGACATTTGACATTCATCCTCAGGCCTTTTTCATTTCCTGTCTACCTCCTCTCTGATTTCGGTGCTCATTCATAAAACTTTTTCCTTAAAATACCCTTGTCGCCTTCTTAGTTAAGTTTATTCCTAAGTATTTTGTTATTTTTGGTACAACTATAAATGGGATTGTTTTCTTAATTTTTCTTTCTGTTGCTTCATATGGATGTATAGAAATGCTTTGGATTTCTGTATATTGATTTTGTATTCTGTGACATTAATGAAGTCATTTATCTATTCTAGCAATTTTTTGTTAGAGTTCCTAGGGTTCTTTTTATATATAGTATATTATCAGAAAATAGTTAAAGTTTTACTTCTTCCTTACTGATTTGGATGCCTTTTATTTATTTTTGTTGTCTGGTTGTTCCAGTACTATGTATGTTAAGGGGTTCACAGTGGACATCCTTGTTCCTGACCTTAGGGGGAAAAGTTCTCAGTTTTTCTCTATCGAGAAGGATGTTAGCTATTGATTTTTCATATAAGGTCTTTAATATGTTGAGTTATGTTCCCTCTAACCCTATTTTTTTTTTTTGAGGGTTTTTAACATGAATAGATGTTGTAACTTCTCAAATGCTTTTTCTACATCTATTGAAATGACTATATGGTTTTTATTAGCTTTGTATTACTGATGTGATATATCACATGGGTTTGCGAGTATTAAACCACACTTGCAACCCAGGAACAAATCCCATTTGAACATGGTGAATTTTTTTTTTTTTTTTAAGGATTGTTGAATTCAGTTGCCTAGTATTTTATTGGGAATTTTTACATCTATATTCATCAGGGATATTGGCCTGTACTTCTTTGTTTTGGTGGTGTCTTTATCTGGTTTTAATATCAGGGTAATGCTGGCTTCATAGAATGAACTTGGAAGTTTTCTTTCCTTCTGTATTTTTTGCAATTGTTTAGGAAGAATAAGCATTAATTCTTTAAATATTTGGTGGAATTTGAGTCTAAAGTCCTCTGATCCTGGACTTCTGTTGGGAGTTGTTTGTTTACTGTTTCATTTTCTTTGTTGATTTCTGTCTGTTCAAATTTTCTATTTATTCTTATTTCAGTTGTGGTGTAGTTTATATGTTTCAAGGAATTTATCCTTTACTTCTAGGTATGTCCACTTGCTGGCATATAGTTTTTCATAATATTCTCTTATGATTATTTGTATTTCTGTGGTATTGGTTGTTATTTCTCCTCATTTGTGATTTTATTTGTGTCCTTAGTCTTTTTTTTTTTTCTTGATAAGACTGACTACAGGTTTATGAATTTTATTTTATTTTTCAAAGTACCAGCTCTTGGTTTCATTGATGTAGTCTATTGGTTTTTGTTGTTATTACTGTTCTTAGTTTCTATATCATTTATTTCTGCTAGTCTTAATATTTCCTCCTTTCTAATGGTTTTAGGTTTTGTTTCTTATTCTTTTTCTAGCTTCTTTAGGTACAAAGTTAAGCTGTTTGCAATTTTGCTTGCTTCTTGATGTAGGCCTGTATTGCTATAAACTTTCATCTTAGAACTACTTTTGCTACATCCCATAGGTTTTGAGTCATTATGTTTTCATTTTCTCTGTACATTTTTAAAATTCCTTTTATTATTTCCCGGTTGACTCATTCATTGTTTAGTAGCCTGTTATTTAACCTCCATGTATTTGTGGTCTTTTCAGAATTTTTTCTTGAGGTTGACTTCCAGTTTCATAGTGTTGTGTTCAGAAAATTTGCATGGTATAGTTTTGATCTTCTTGAATTTGTTGATGTTTGTTTTGTGGGCTAATATGTGATCTATTCTGGAGAATATAATGTGTGCACTTGAAAAGAATGTGTATCCTGCTGTATTAAGATGGAATGTTCTGACTATATCTGTTAAATTTATCTGGCCCAGTATGTCATTCAGAGCCATGGTTTTCTTATTGATTTTCTGTTTAGATGATCTATTGATGTAAGTGGGCTGTTAAATTTCCCTACTGTTATTGTATTATTATTAAATAGTTGATTTATGTTTGTTATTAACTGTTTTATGCATTTGGGTGCTCCTATGTTGAGTGCCTATATATTTACAATTGTTATATCTTCTTGTTGAATTGGCCCTTCATTATTATATAGTGTCTTTCTTTGTCTCTTGTTACAGCTTTGTTTTAAAGTGTATTTGGTATTGTTACATTGTTACTTGCTTTCTTTTGTCATCCATTTGCAAGACTGATGTTTCTCCATCCTCTCACTTTCAATCAGGTGTCTTTAGGTCTAAAAAGTTTCTTATAGGCAGCAGATAGGTGGGTATATTTTTTAATCCATTCTGTCACCCTATATCTTTTGATTGGAGTATTTAGTCCATTTGCATTCAAGGTAATTATTGATAGATGTGTATTTATTGCCAGTTTGTTATTTGTTTATGGTTGTTTCTGAAGATTTTTCTCTAATCCTTTCTTGTCTTTCTCTATGTTTTGCTGATTTTCTTTAGTGATATATTTGCGTTTCCTTCTCTTTATGCTTTGCATATTTATTAGTAGTTTTTGATGTATGGTTACCATTAGGTTTGTATTTAGCCTCTTTTACATATAATAGTGTATATTAAGTTGATGGTTATTTAAGTTTTAACCCATTCTTTTCTCCTCCCCTTCCCACATTTTAGGTAAGTATTATTATATTTTATATCTTTTTTTTTGTGAGTTCCTTGACTGACCTTTTTACAGAAATATTCATTTTTACTACTTTTATATTTCCTACCTCTATACTGTCACTTTTGGTATCTTTTAACATTTCTTGCAGAATTGGTTTAGTGGTCATGAACTCCTTTACTTTTGTTTGTCTGGAAAACTCATAATCTCTCCTTCTATTATGAATGATAGCCTTGCTGGATATAATAATCTTGGCTACAGATTTTTCCTATTCAGCACTTTGACTATATCATGCCACTTTCTTCTAGCTTGCTAAGTTTCTGCTAAAAAAAAATCTCTTGCTACCCTTATGGGTTTTTCCTTATAAGTTACAGACTTTTTTGTCTTGATGATTTTAATTTTTTCCTTTATCACTACATTTTGAAAATTTAATTACAATAGTCTTGGTGTTGGTCTGCTTTTGTTGATTTTGTTGAGGGTTTTTGTGCTTAATTGATCTGAATATGTTTCCTTCCCCAGATTAGAGAAGATTTCAGCTATTATTTCTCCAAATAAAATTTCTGCTCCCTTTTCTCTCTCTTCTCCTGGGACTCCTAAAATATGAATGTTATGTTTGATGGAGTCACTGAATTCCCTAAGCCTATTCTTGTTTTGCATAATTCTTTTCTTTCTTTTTTGTTCAGCTTGATTGCTTTCTATTGCTCTGTCTTCTATGTCACTTGTTTATTTCTCTGTTTCTTCCATGCTGCTATTCATTCCTTCAAGCATGTTTCTCAATTTGTTTATTGTGCCTTTTATCTCTGCTGTTTTATTCCTTATATCTCTGATAATGGTCTCACTCACATCTTGTACTCTCTTTCTCAAGTACAGGGAGTATCCTAATGATCACTATTTTATTGTTTTTTTTTTTTTAAGATTTTATTTATTTGACAGAGATCACAAGTAGGCAGAGAGGCAGGCAGAGAGAGAGGAGGAAGCAGGCTCCCTGCTGAGCAGAGAGCCCGATGTGGGGCTCGATCCCAGGACCCTGAGATCATGACCTGAGCTGAGCCACCCAGGCACCCCATGATCACTGTTTTAATTTTCTAACAGACATTTTACTTATGTCTGTTTCACTTAGATCTCTGGCTATGGCCTTGTCATTTTCCTTCATTTGGGATGAATTTCTCCACCTTCTCATTTTTTCTTCCTCTGTGTGTTTCTTTGTGCGATAAAAGTCATCATTGTCTGTGAACAGACCTGTACCCCTGGGGATAAAAATATATGTTTATAAAAAATTAAAAAAAATTTTAAAAAAAGTCATCATTGTCTTCTGCTCTTGAAAAAAGTGACTTTAGGAATAGGAGTTCCTTGACTACCTTGTAATGCAGTGCCCCTGTTCACCAGAATCTGGCTCTTCTACAGAATATCCTATATGTTGTTTGAACCATTTTTCCTTTCAGTACAGTCATCTGCATTGACTCTGTCGGTTGTGGTCTGTGCTTGCTCTCTGTGATGTTAGTAGGACCCAGACAGACCAGCGCTGAGGAGGCATGCCCACTGAGGAACTAGGGATCGGGTTGGTGGTGTTAAAATTTGTACTAGGCCACAGGTCCTATGTCAGATCCCCTGAAGCACTGCAGTAGCTATGGGCTGTAAGCCTGGGTGGCAGGGACTGCTAGCCTGAGTGCAGCTGGGAGATGAGCAGTGGTAGCTATGTACCTAGTGGTCAGGCCTGGTATATGCATTTGCCTTCAGCCCAAGGCCAAGGCTACTAGGCTTGGAGTGGGTGAGCTCTCAGGGGGACCCATGGGAATAGTGCATTACTAGCAGGTTAGGTAACAAGTGTCTATGCAGCTCTGCCTCCTGCAGGTGGCTCTGTGGTTTGTTGTGGGGCAGGAGAGGAAAATGTTTCCTCGTAGCTCCTTCGTTTTCACAGAAGTTCCCCCAAACACTCCAAAATCAGTATCAACAGATGTATCTCCCATGTGTTTCTGTATTGTGCATTTTTATTTTTATAATGCTTTTCTGTGCAGGCTGTTTTCTCCATAAGGGCAATGACCCAACCATCACTTATCCTTCCAGGTTGCCCAGTGGCTTTTAAAGCTCCAGGTTCTAAATCCCACTGATTTTATAAACCCTGGTTTTTCTTAAAGATAAATATTGTGGGGATTAATCTTCCCCGTGTGAGCTTCCTTGTGTGACAGTCTGTTTCTCTGCCCTCTCCATACATGAATCTCCCTTCCTACTGCAGGCAGCCTCCCTCTGTCATTCTGACCATCTTAACTTTTCAGATGCAGCTTCTTTTCTATTTTTAGCTGTGATGTTTGTTTTGCCAGGCTTCAGATAGCTCTTTGGTTTATTGACATGGATATGGATGATTTCTAGTTGAAAATATGGGGTGGGGAGAGCTCAGGGTCCCCCTATTCTTCCACATTCCCTCAAACTCTGACAGTGAATATTTTTCTCAGGGGGATGCACAGTACAGATTTCCTCAATAATTTGGTAGGGAAACTTAATTATCACACATAGTTAAACAGGTGTGGGGGTTTTCAGCAGATATTGGAAAGTATTTTAATGAATTGATGGAAGCTTGACTCATTGTCTGTGCAAGAAGACACTCTCTTTGGAGAGTTTCTCTTATACTGTTGTCTTCCTTCTGTCAGATTTTAAAGTCTCTCCTTAATAACAAGGTAGTTATCGGTGGAGAGTTGATAACTTCTAAGTCATTTCCTTTTATTTTTTGGCACATTTTAATAAAATTGAAGTGGAGTCTTTTAAAAAAATTTTAGAGTAAATGAAGAGATAAATTATTAAATTAAAATATCCTCTGGGTTATTAATGTTGAATTTTATTTATGCTGAATATTATCTTTAGAAAAAGGCTACATTGACAATATGAGATGAATATTTAAGAGAGAAATGTATCCATTTTCACCATAGCATCATGAGAATACATACTTGTGTGTGTCTCACTCACACACATACATTATGTAGAGCCATAATTGTAGTGAATATATCATACTTCTGTAACTCTTTATGGATTCGCATAGTATATATTCTTGAAATTTATTTTTTTTTCCTCCCACACTCCCTTCTTCTTAGGCTGTACCCTAGCCAAGCCTATTGATTTTTAAAATTCCAAACTTCAGGGAACTGATATGGTGGGGACCTGCACGGGTCCTCTGAGAAAGGACCTCACTGTGCTGGGACTGATGCAGATTTGACCCAGAAGGGCAGTCATGCTAGAGCACAGGGGCATGGGATTCGAAGCAAGCAGGCTGAAAAGCCAGTATCCCTGTAAGCCGCCCTTAGCACATGTCTCTGCACCTATGCTGAGGGATGGGGGAGGGGACAGGTGCCCACTGGTTTTTTTGTCTCCAGAGAGACAATGCCACGCCTCACAGACGCTCTCCAAAAAGTATAAACAGTCTCTCCCCAGGCCATTTAGGCCATCCTCAGATTGCACAGTCTGCCCCAGTGTTGTTTCCTTGTGTCCTCTGGGGAGTAGGACAATGTCCTCAGGTCTCTATCCCAGCCACACCCAGGGACCTCGAATACTCCAGTGTTTGAACCTCACTAGTTGCAAAAACTCATGAAAGTCAGCCCTGCTAATTTTCCCAGTCAATGGTTTTGGGGATAGTGTTCTCCTTGTGTGCATCCCTGTATGTTCCACTCTCATTGTTCTTCATGACCAGTGTTCTCTACCCGCTACAGCACCCCCAATCTGATTCTCCCCAACCCCCCAAACCACATCTCTGCACTTCCTACCTTCCTTGGTGTGATTTCCTCTCTCTCTAGTTGTGCAGTTTATTCTATTAGTCATTAGGTCATTTTCTTGGGTATTTAGAATAATTTGATAGTTATCTGTGTTAGAGGGACTAGGGACTTCTTACGTTGCTGCCAACTTAGCTCCCCTTCCTCTCCTGAGATATATTTCAACATCAGTTTTATATTTTATTGATTGATTAGATAGGGTAAAATACAACTTAGTGAATCTCCAACTTTTAAAATCACATGCATTTTTATTTTTGAATACAATAATATTTCATCAATATGGATCTCTCAAGTATGTACATAAGTGAAATTTTCCAAATACCTGAGGTATATGCACCCTAGTGTCCACCTTTTTTGTATTTTATCTGTGCTAATATAATTTTAAAATGTTTTGTGCTCTTTAATGTATGTACTGAACTTATTTTCTTGGTAATTTCACAGCTTTTAAGCAACCATAAGTTGTACTGTATAGATTAGCAATTGTGTAGGGTTTTTTAATTTTTCCCTCACTTCTGCCTTTGTCAGGTTGCTATTTTTCACTCTTGATGTGATTTTGATAATCCTATACAGGGTGACCCATTTCCCTTTCTGTTTGCTTCTAATTTACTTTGAGCTAAAGGAACAGATAGACAGTTTTATTGAGGTTGCACATTAGTAAGTGTCCATATGGCACTGATTGAGAAGAGCTTCAGGAGAAAATATCACAAGATATTCGACACTATTTTTCAGATGACCTTTTTGACTCCTGTTCAGAGAATGCTCTAAAAAAAGCCTTGAAGAAGTGAGTTTTATGCATTGATAGAAGTTTTTGAAATGGCTTTTTAAAAAAAAAGATTGGCATGGATGCTGGGTTCAGTTTGCCCTTTAATACTGTGCACAGCTAAACAGCAACATTTCTTGTATTAGCACAATGTCTTAATAGGAAAATTAACAAGATACTGTTTGAGAAGATTCTTGGTTCTGTGGGTATTAAAGACCTAATTACTATTCTTACATGGTCATGGACCAAGCAATTTCCAAGGAAACCCATGGCACACTTTGACTGTAAAAAACCCTTCAAACTGACTACAGCTCACATTTGTTGCATTTTCTTCTGCCTTTTGCATGACAATTCCAGAAGTGAGATATCACCAACATAAATATTTCTACCATGTTAGCCTGTGAGCCTAATGCTACATGGGCTTTAACAAGATAAAAATATTCTTTAAACCTATTTAATACAATAAATATTTAGGTTTTAAAAAGTAGTTATAATGGATATATATATATATAAATATGTATATTTATATATATGACTTTACTAAAAGAATCAAAAAAATTTTTTCTATATTCAGTCACTGATTTCATACAGCATCTTTTGTTTGCTATTAAGCAGAATAGGTAGATGGCTATTCTGATTCTCAAAATCAGACTGATAGACTTACCAAACTAAGATACTTTATATTTCTTTGAACTTGAGAATATTTGTGAATAACTATTTAGAATGTTCCAAAACTGCTGCAAATTAAAAAAAGAAGGAAAGAAAAGAAGAAAGAAAGAAAGAAAAGGAAGAAGAAAATACTTGAGCAGAAAACCCTGAATACATTAGTATCCCATTGACATTAGCAAGTCATTGCTCTAGATGTAGCTATGTAAGGTCGCCCACCAAAAAAGGGCTTTTGCTTGGCCATGGGCTGGAGGGAGAGAAAGGAACAAAGTCAGTTTACCTTCCCAGATGATCCAAAGTAAAGACCACAACTTAAAAATTATAGTTTCTTTTATATTTGAACACCTGTCCTATGACTGAAGACTGGAGAATCAAGAAAGTAGAGTGAAGAATAGCCCCACACAAATTAGCTTTGGTTCTAAATCTAGGGTAAGACTAAATATGAGAGTCTGTGGGTATTTTTGGTGACCCTCTTCCCACTCTCACTGTCCTGGCTTCCATCAGGAAGTCCAGGAAAATCCTCAATTTATCAGTCTTCATATCCCCACTGCTGAGCCCCACCTGGTCTTACTCTTCCCAGACGCCTCTAAGTTTCAGATCTTTCCTTTTATCTTTCCTTTACTTGTAATTTACTCATAGCCCATCATCTTTAGCTAAGGTTGTTAGAGTGGATGGACATGAGGTAATCCATGAATTTCCTCAAATTGTATTAAATTGTGTATGTGTGCACACATGTGCAGTGATTATGCCTGTGTACCTGTGAATATGTCTGATATTCTAAGAAACTGTTCATACTGTTAATCAGATTTCAAAGAAAACCATAGTGATGAAATGATTGAGATACCCTCTTAGGTAATGGTCAAGTATCATGTGATATATTAGAGATCAACAAACTGGCATTTAATGAAGGTGTTGAGCAAGAAATTTCTTAATTGTGAGATATCTAACAAGCTGTAAATGTGCAGATGTTCTTCCAATTTGAAAACATTCTTCCTATGCACTGCTTTGATTCAACTAACGTAAAATACAGAAAATCCATTAAAAATGGTAGAGTGCAATGCTAAAGGGACAGTGAAATTGTGTTTATGCCTGGTGGGAGTTTCATTTGAATGACAATAAAGCACTGTACTCAAAAGGCTCAAACCAAAGTTTATGCCATTTCAACCTTTCCATTTCTGGAAATGCCTTTTAAAGAAAAACTGCTACATACAAAGGAAATATTTACAAGAATTTGTTAATGTAGGCATTTTCATAGAGAAAAATAGAATTTAAGTATGCAATAAGATGGAAATATTTAATTATATTAAGGTCTATAAATTGTGAGATGTTAAAATAATAATGATGGTTTCACAGTAATATGAAGATTGTAGGTAAGATTGTAAGTAAAATCTGAGGGATTTTGAAGTTGAGCTTATCATTCTCTTCTGTTAAGGTATCCATTGCCATTAGAACTAACAGATGCGCAACGTACAGTCCTTGAAATCTCCATGTATTTCTTACTATGTTTTGGTGGTAGTTACTGGATTCCCCAAACCTGGACTTTAAAGGGCACTTTATGTCAGCTAACTCTAGTTGTCAATTTCATTACTGATCTTTCATTTTTGTAATTTTAAAAAACTTTTCTTAAAGATCAGATATTCCTCATACTTGCAGCAAAAATAATAGAAAAAATCTTACACATACAGCCTCAGCAAACATTTTAATTTGCATATATCCATGAATAAGAATGATAAACATGAATCAAAATATAAACCAGTATATTTTGTCAATACTGAAAAAAACCTAAAAAGAAAAATATTCACTAGAAGATGCATGGGGAACTTCTTTAAGTTGTCTTTTGCGTTTTCTAATGCTTCCTGAAGGATGAGAAGCAAACAAAACTGTTTGTTTATGAACTGCATTTACCATAAGAAAGCACTTCTCATATGACAGCTAGAATAAATCATTTGGCTCTTGGTTGCTAAACATTATCTCACAGGTAAGATAAATTTGGTGAGCAATAATAATTAGAATCCTCCTAATGAATGTGTCTTAAGGATAAATAAAGCAGGAAAAAAATACAACATTTAAAAAAAAATCTCGAATAGTGTTTGCTTTAACAGACTTGGGGAGATGGACCAAGGTGGTGTAGACCTCATGATAGTAAGTGGGGAAGATAAGGAGTGAGGTAGGGAACTGATGTGTAAGAACTTTCAGCTAAATTAGATATTACCCTTAGATCTTACTTAACATTTTGACTTTCTATTGAACAGCACAAGTACACAGAAAAAAGTCATAGTGGAAGTAAAAGTCAGATTGCATCTCTCCTCAGCCACCTTGTCATCACAGAGAATAGCTGGTTAAGAAAATTACGTGTAGGATAAACTTTTTTTTAAATTTCTTTTCAGCGTAACAGAATTCATTGTTTTTGCACCACACCTAGTGCTCCATGCAATGTGTGCCCTCCCTAATACCCACCACCTGGGATGCCACTGCAACCTCCTCTGCCCACTATAACTAACAAACATACCTCCTGACCTGTTTGAGTGACATTTTAGGATGTTCAAACAAATAGGAATGCTAAGTAAGTTAAGTATTTTTTTCTGCCCTTAATCTGATGTCTAAAATGGCCTTACTTTTGCTCTATCATACCCCTTAATTGTAGTTTTCTTCCCTGTAAGTTGAAGTTAGACATACTTAAGAACAGCTGCTCCTCAGGAAATATACATCACCCTTTGGGCTCAGGTGAAGAGTTCAACCCTACTTAGGTTTCCTTGTGTGAGAATGTGGCCTTATTGAGCTGCTGGATGCTCTGACTTTAGACACTGTTTAAATATGAAAAATAACATCTATCTAATTAAGCCACTTAGACATTGGACATAAGCCATTCATTCAAATAAGGTAAATTCTATTCTAAAAATATGCCCCCCACCAAAAAAAGGTTCTTTATAATTTCCAGAACTTACATTGGAAAGATTTTGCCATTCAAAGAACCCCAAACCTGCCAAGATCCCCACTGGAAGAAATCTATCAAGGAGAAAATGGGCTTTTCTGAAGCCAAATATTTTAGATACCATTAATAAATATGTATGAAGAAAGCATTGAGATTGTGGCAGTACTAAGTCATAACAAAACACAAGGTCACCAGTCTCAGCATTTATAACCAAATGAAAGCCTGAGGGAACACAAAGCAAATTGTGTATTTTATATGCAAGATTGCAGAAAATCACAGAGCCTGTAAACGTGGATGGGAGCAGGGAAAATCTGGATGCAATCAAGTTAGTATAAAAGGTGCTGGTTAAAATTCTTCTTGGGGAAAGAAAAGTATATGTATAAGATAAAAGTGTTTTCTTGGAGGAGGTTTGCTGTGACATGCCAATTCCATAATAATGCTTTTGGATTCCATAGGCTGAAGAAGATATTGCTTAGAATTAAAATTAAAAAATCAAAAAAGATGTAGTTTGGATTCTTTACACATTCATTCATGCCAAATTGTGAAATCTTAAAACTTTTACAAGTCTTTGAAAGAACTTATTATTCTATTTTTTCAAAGTAAAGATTATTAAAACTTTTCATTAGCATATATAGACACAGAGGCAGTGTTTAAAGTATCATCCTTTTAATCTACTAAATCATTTTATTAAAGATCTTGATTTCTTCCAACAAATAAGAAATACAACTAAAGTATCATAGTTTGATAAATAGGAAAACTGTCTGATATATACAGATGCCAATAACACCTGTATTTTTATGTCAGCCAAATGGAATCCTGCATGGAGTTAGTGTAGTGACAGAAATAGTCATATCTTAAAGTTCCTTCTTCCAATACTGAATAAATTGCCATCTTTTAATTGCATTAGTAATTCAATTGCATAGTAAGGATACCTGATTGCATAATTGTTGTGGCATCAAAAACCTTAAGAAAAATTCTTTTGAGAAAGTTTTCTTACCAAAGAGATAAAAGAGCTATACTCTGAGACTACACAACATTAATAGAATAGAGTGAGTTGGGAGAACAATTATTGTTAAAATGTCTATACTACCCAAACTAGTCCATACATTTAATGTAATTCTTACCAAAATATCAACAGCATTTTTCATAGAACTAGAATAAAGAATCCTAAGATGTGTATGAAACCATGGAATATCCTGAATAGTGAAAGCAATATTATAAAAGAAAAACAAAACTGGAAGAATCACAATTCCTGAATTTAAGTCATGTTACAAAGCTGTGGTAATCAAAACAGTAAGACACTGGCACAAAAATAGAAACATAGATCAGTGGAACAGAATAGAGAACCCAGAAATCCATGGTTATATGGTCAATTTTTGACAAAGAAGGAAAGAATATACAAAGGAAAAAGTCTATTCAACAATGGTGTTAGGAAACTGGATAGCTACATGCAAAAGAGTGAAAGTGGTTCAGTTTCTTACACCATACACAAGCAAAAGCTCACAATAGATTAAAGGCCTAAATGTGAGATCTGTAATCATAAAAATCCTAGAATAGAGCACAGGTAGTAATTTCTTTGATATCTGCTATAGCACTATTTTTCTAGATATGTTTTCTGAAGGCAAGGAAAACAAAAGCCAAATAAACTACTGGGATTTCATCAAAATAAAAACTTCTGCACAGTGAAGGAAACAATCAATAAAACTAAAAGACAACCTACTGAATGAGAGGAGATATTTACAGATGGCCAATAGACACATGAAAGATGTTCAACATCACCCATTGGGGAAATGCAAATCAAAACTACAATGACATCGTGGATAAAATCAATACCTACATTAAAAAAAGACACCCACACACAAGAAATGACAGTAAGGATGTGAAGAAAAAGAAAACCTCATGCACTAGGTAGTGGGAATGCAAAATGGTACAGTCATTCTGTAAAACATTATGGAGATTCCTCAAAAAGTTAAAAACAGAACTACCCTATGATCCAGTAATCATACTACTGAGTATTTATCCAAAGAATATGAAAACACTAATGCAAAAAGATACATACACCCCTGTGTTTATTGTAACATTATTTACAATGGCCAAATTATGGAAGCAGCCCAAGTGTCCAGCGATAGACAAATGGATAATGAATGGAATATATATATATGTATGTGTACACACACACACACACACACACAGATGGAATATTAGTCACAAGAAAGAATTAAATCTTACCATTTGCAACAACATGGATAGAGCTAGAGAATATAATGTAACTGAAATAAGTCAGTCAGAGAAAGACAACACAGGATTTCACTCATATATGGAATTTAAGAAACCAAACAAATAAAGAAAAAGAGAGAGAGACAAACCAAGAAATAGACTCTTCACAATAGAGAACAAACTGTTGGTTACCAGAGGGGAGGAGAGTAGGTTAATGGGTGAAGTAGATAAAATTTATTAGGGGTGCCTGGGTGGCTCAGTCAGTTAAACGTCTGCCCTCAGCTCAGGTTGTGATCCCAGGATCCTGGGATCAAACCCCATGTTAGGCTCCCTGCTTCAGGCTCTTCAGGCTCTCCATGGGGAGTCTTTTTCCTCTCTCCCTCTGCCCTTCCCCCAACTCTTTCTCTCTCTCAAAATAAATTTTAAAAATCTTAAATACATTTATCCTAATGAGCACTAATATATTGAATTATATATTAACTAATATGCTAATATAGTATATTATATTATATATACACCTATACTAATGTAGATACGCTATATTGGACGCCTGAAATTCATCTAACACTAGATGTTAACTAGAATTAAAATTGAAAAATAATAATAGAAAAAGATTCCAAAAAAGAGGTTGAAAGAGTGGCAGTCCAATAATAGTACAGGGACAGTGGGATTTAGACAGGATATGATGTGTACAGTATAACTGAATCAATTAGTATCCTTTGTGCCATTGTGCCAACCCAAGGCATGAGAAAACTTTGTGACCATATTTTTAAAAAGTCAATAGCAAAGCAATATTTCAATTTATCATATCCTTTAAAAGACTCTTACCTCGATGTAAATTTAAACTGAGTGATGGATACAAAACTTCTTTTAGAATTATTTAAAATTACTATATAGGCAATAAAATTTACAAATGAAATACTCTGGATATTGTTAGACATTGTTGGATATTTAATCATAGACTCTGCAGTCAAATGTATCATCACTGAGAAATGTCAGCAGTGGAAAATTTCTGTGGATTAAAATTGAAATCTGTAACAAACTGAGCTGATGAGTGAAATCCTTAAGAAAATATAAACTTGAAGACAATTTAATTATAAAGCAACAGATAATCCCTTTTGTGAGAAAAAAATTTTTTTCAATGCTTTTATATGAAAAATCATTAATAAAACCTATTAGTTTTTTTCTCTAACATTTTAATTACCAAATAAAATGCATGAACCATAGAAAAATATATAGGGATAAGTTGAAGGTTTTAAAAAAGCAGTTTCATCATTCAGAAGGAACAACTATTAATATCAATATTGATATTTGCTCTATTTCCTCTTTTATTTATGTCATTTTATGAAAATGTTTTAAACATTAAATACCTATTGAGTTCTTTCTGTTTTCTATGTATGCTTTGAAAGAACTTTTTCTCTAAAATATATCATTCATAAGACGTTTAATACTGTTGTGGTTTTTTTCCTTACATCTAAATCTTAATTTCATCAAAAATATATTTATATGAGGTGGTGATATAATAGTTCATTACAAATACTTAAATAAGTTTCCATAATGTCATTTATGTTACCACATTATTGATTAGTATATATAAATGCACTTTGGTTTATTTTAGGATTTTCTATAATTTTCCATTGATATTTTGATATTGATATCACACTGTTTTAATTATTATGATTTTATAGTATAGTTAGTATTTGGTAATATTTAGTAAGAGGGATCTGTTCACATTCTCTTTAAACAAAAGGAAAATTTAGCAGGAGTGAATAAGCTCTGGACTGATGGCCACACAGTGGCTGAAGCTGGAAGGACGTAGTATCCGTAGACTCTATGAGAATGTATGGATTAGCTCAAGTTATGAGGATTCAGGAGTTAGAACAGTTTGTGAGAATTGATTAATTAGATCAAACTATAAAAGTTTGTGGCTAAGTAAACTTGAAAAGGAAGAAGAAATTATGTAATGTAAAACAGAAGGTGAAGAAGCCACCAATTCATTGTAAGGAAATTAAACATGGAAAATCATAGAAAACAGTACATTGAAGAATTGTCTTAAATCTGGAATAATGACTTTGTTCCAAAGTCAGGACTCTACTTCAACCCCTGGTTTTGTTGCTCTTAAGATTATCTCTTTTCCCAGTGAAATTCTGTAAGTGAGATTTGATTGGTCATCCTGGGGCAACTACCCACTCAACTGATACTATGATAACTGATACTATGAGAAAATTTTGAGCTAAGCAAGAAAACTTTGTCTGGCAAACAAAAAGTTTTTTAACAAAATAACTGGAAAGAAAGCCTAAAAACTCAGAGGTTCTGTATATTTTTAAAATGAAATTTGCCATAGAAACCATTTTTTTTCCACTTGCTTTTACACAAAGAAAATAACACACAATTAAAATGTCAAGTCACTACAGAAGGATCCAATGGGATTGTTAAGATTTCCATTTAGCCACCTTCAGTTTCACACGATAGCAGGAAACCAAATGAGAGAAGCTGAGACTAGAAAAGGAAACTTTGAGTCTATTTTGAAGAAGCATTTTTGTGATTACTTTCATATTGATGAAAGGAAGTATTTTTTGACCTACCCAAGTAGGTCAACTTTCCAAGTTGTGACTTGGAAAAAAAATTTTTCCAAATTTTTATTTTTTTGCAGATTTATCTTTACTGGTACACTGATACTTTCCCTTAGACTAGGCTCTTGTTTATATTAATAATATTTATAACCATCACCTTATATTACTGATTAGCCAGAAACGCTGTGGTTCAATCAATTGGTTTCTGAACATCCTTCAAGTTGTTATGTGGGTCTTACATGGGTCTTCACTGACTACCATAGTCTCTCCCTTCTCTAGACTACTGTTAGTCTGAACCATGTATGTAATCATAAATATGTACTTTTTTTTACATATTTTGTTCTATGTTCCTATTTTCTACCAACTAAATTGTTAGATCCTTAAGGAAAGGGACCATGTCTTGTAAAATTCTACCACTTCATACCACTATGTCCAAACTTTCCTAATTTTTCCAGGCTAAGCAGAATAAAATGATTGCCTACTCATTAGCTACCAAATCATTTATATCACAATTGCATTTCTTTCTTTTGGGCTTACTTTTTATCTCCTTGAGGATGAATGTCTTAGAGAGTACTTCATTGGTTATAATGGAGAAAACCAAACTAGGGTTTCAGAAAAAAAAGAAATGTGTTAGAAGACCCTTAAATATCTAAAAGGGTCCAAGGGAAGAAGTGAATTTGGACTTTAGGAACCACAATTAAGACTGTTAAAGTCTACCAAAAAGAATTTTCCAAATGTTAATTTATCTTATCTTACATGTTCTCTGAATATCTTTCTCCCTTTCAATTGCTTCTTTCTTATACTATAATCTATATGGTGGAACTTGGGGTCTGGACATCTCTGGAGCTTTAAATATTATGATCCCATTAACATAAAGTTTGATTTAGGGTGCCTCACCTAAGATCCAATCCAAAATTCTGAGAGAAGGGATTCTCTGGCCTGAGTCAATCTTTTTGGAGAGCAAGAATTTCTGTTCCCTCAAGGGACCTTCGAGCTGGACTAAGAATCAAAATGACATGAGACAGATAAGCAGGAGAAAATCAAATTTAATAACATATGTACAGGGGAATCCACACAGACATGGAAATGCCCCAGACAGGCAAAATTAAGATACATTTTTCCTTAATTGGATTTTCCATAGAACCCAATACATTGTCTCAGTGTCACTTATCAAAATCAATGGTCTAAAGGAAAGAACTTTGTTCTTTCTCATTAATTTAAATTTCTTTCTGAATTCTTCAATTTTTTATTTTGTTATGTATATTAGTGAATACAATATAATGATTCAATAATTCTATTAATGATTGCCAAATTGTAGTAAGATCTTTATAATAAAAATATTTACAGTTCTGTACACAGAAATTACTCAACAGCATTTACACCAATCTCAAAATTTGAAAAAGTAATAATACTTTTTAAAAATTAAAAATTATCCCTCAAAATTCCCACAAAATTTTCAGCAGTTAACATATTTAGTGAAATTCTATTTACAAGGACTTCTTACTTTCTATAAAATGTAAATTTTGTACTAATTCAAATGGATTCTAACTTCAACCCCCAAAATAAAAACTAGGACCCCCTCATTTTGAGTTGTCTGTTTTCTTATAAACCTATATATGTGTTTAGAGTAATTAAGTTGATATTTGTATCCAATCTGAATTTTAGAAGGAATAAAATAGAAGCCAAATTAAAACAACATAGAAGAAAAAAATATAGGGGCTTTCCTGGAAAAGGAAATGCATCATGAAAATAATCAGCAGCTGAATAGCCAAAGGAAGTGAGAGACATGCTGAGGTGACAAAATCTATCCCTGGCACAATCCATGGATTTTTATTTTGTCCTTGCCTTTTTAACCTATTAATTGGTTCTGACTCATCTCCCAGCAAAGACTGCATGGAAGCAAGGAGAAAATTTCTACTACTTTCAAAAACCCGAATTTCATTGTTCAGGTAGAGGAGGAAATACATTTTGACCTATTGAGAAGTTTTAATTAATTTTGAAGAAGAGTGATCACAGTGAGGCAAACGTGAAAGAAAGTATCAGGCACTTCCTCCCATGCTCAGGTAATGACTTTACTTCCTATTTCACTGAGAAAAATACAAGTAATCAGAAGAGGATATACACAACTTCCCATCAGCAGATACTTAAATCTGCCGTCACCATGTACTTTAGCTTCTCTCCCAGGACATTGGTTTGGATGCAACATATGTGTTATAAATAAAACAAACTTCACTTAAAAACTAGATGCTACCCTCGCCAGCCCACTTCAATGGGTTGGATTCCTTATTAGCAAACTGTTCCCCTCAGCATCGAAACAGATGTTTAAATACCCTTCCTGTTCCCTACATCCTCCTCTAGCTTCTGTTCCCTTTCTCTGCTTCTGTGATGTAATAATGACAGTTCAAATTTACATAGCATTAACTCTGTGTCCGACATAGTCACAAGGGCTTCATATTTTAATTGTGTTAACTCATTTAGCTCCCTGCACTTTTTATTTTGTAAAGATTTTATTTACTTATTTGTCAGAGAGAGAGAGCGAGCCAGCACAGGCAGGGGAAGCAGCAGGCTCCTCGCTGAGCAAGGAACCTGGGACTCCATCCCAGGACCCTGGGATTATGACCTGAGCCAAAGGCCGACACTTATCCAATTGAGCCACCCAGATATCCCCAGTTTCCTGATACTCCTATGAGAAAAGTTTATTTTACAGGTGAGAAAACCAAGGTAAAAATGGAACGCATAATTTATGAAACATCACATAACTAGTAGGTGGTGGACACAAGATTTAAATTCTTGTATCCTGGCTCCAACTTTTTTCTCATTTCCGTATTATACTACTTTAAGCAAAATTTCTAGAAAATGTTGTCTATACTGGCTATCTCTAAAATCAGTCTTTCTGGGCTTCTTAAGTGACTCCTATCAAGCTTTGTCCCCATTGCTCCATTGAAATTGTTTTTGTTTGTTTGTTTGTTTGTTTTATCACAATGACTTAAATGCTGAAAGTTCCAGTGTCAATACTCAGTCCTCATCTTTTGTGATCTCTCAACACACCTGGTCACCTTCTCCTTTGGAAACTTCTTTTCATTTGTCTTCTCACATTTCCCATTAACCTAGACTTATTCCTATAACTGTGTCCCTTCATCTCCTAGACCTTTGAGAATCATGTACTTTGGTCCTTGAATCCCTTCTCTATTCTCAGTGGCCACATTCAGTGTCGTGGCTTTAAATACTATCTGTTTATAAATAGATGATACCCAAATTTATATCTCTAGCTCTTCTTCCTCACCAAAGTTATTTGGTAGTGTATATGCTAAATTCCATGCTTCATGTTTTCAAAGCTTTAAAAAATAATGATTTGGGGAAATCATTTTATAAGTAAATGTCAGAGTTATTTATTTTTGTTACTTTGTGAAAATATATACCAGTGCAATATAGAGTTAGATTTTGAAATGTAATCCTTTAATGGACAATCAAAACTACTCATGTACTCAAAATTATCAAGAAACACTCTTATCCTTAATTAAAACAAATCAGAAAGTTGACATACTTTGAAAAGAGCTATTTTGTATGATAAATATATATATTTAATTATCCATATGTGACATATGTAATTATTATAGATCATGGAATCAATGTTACTAATCCCCAGGAAACCAAAGAAACCTAAGCAACTCCAACTAAAAGATAAGCAAGATAGCAAAATAAAATATAGACTTAAGGAAATAAAAATCATACCACACATCTGCATAGAATAACTATAGATATGAAAATATGCTATTTTATTTTTATTAAATAATTTTAATTTTTAAAAATTTTAGTATGATTAAGTTTCAGTGTTATATTACTTTCAAGTGTACAATAAAATGATTCAATAATTCTAACATTAGTCAGTGCTCATCATGATACATCTACTCTTAAACCCCTTCACCTATTTCACCCATCCCTCTATCCACCTCCCCTCCACCAACCACCAGTTTGTCCTCTATAATTAAGAGTGTGTTTTTCAGTTTGTCTCTTTATTCTTTGTTCATTTGTTTTGTTTCTTAAGTTCCTCATATGAATGAAAGCGTATGGTATTTGTCTTTCTCAGACTGACTTATTTCACTTAGTATTATACCTTCTAGATCCATCCATGCTGTTGCAAATGGCAAGATTTCATTCTTTTTTTGTTTGTTTGTTTGTTTGCTTTTTTGTTTTTAGATTTTATTTATTTATTTATTTGGTAGGGAGAAAGAGACAGTAAGAGAGGGAACACAAGCAGTGAGAGTAGGGGAGGGAGAAGCAGGCCTCCCGCTGAGCAGGGAGCCCCATGGGAGCTCTGTCCCAGGACCTTGAGATCATTACCTGAGCCAAAGGCAGATGCTTAACAACTGAGCCACCCAGACGCCCCAAGATTTCATTCTTAATATGGCTAAGTAATATTCCATTGTGTGTGTGTGTATGTATGTATATATATATATATGTATGTATCACATCTTTATCCATTCAACTGATGGACACTTGACTTCTTCTGTAATCTGGCTATTATAAATAATGTTGCAATAAATATAAGGGTTCATATATATTTTTAAATTAATTTTTTTGTACTCTTTGGGTAAATACTCAGTAGTAGAGTTGCTGGATCACATATTCTAGATCATATATTCTAGATCTGGTAATTTTATTTTAATTTTTTGAGGAACCTCTATACTGTTTTGCCACAATGACTGCACCAGTTTGCATTCCCACAAACAGTGCACTAAGGTTCCGTTTTGTCCGTATCCTTGCCAACATTTGCTTTATTGTGTTTTTTTTTCTTATTTTAATCATCCTGACAGGTGTGAGGGGATATCTCATTATGGTTTTGATTTGATTTGATAATTAGTAATGCTAAGCATCTTTTCATGTATATGTAGTCCATATGTATGTCTTTGGAGAAATGTTTATTTGTGGGTGCCTGGGTGGCTCAGTTGGTTAAATGTCTGCCTTTCGCTCAGGTCATGATCCCAGGATCCTGGGATGGAGCCCCACATGGGGCTCTCTGCTCAGCAGGGAGCCTGCTTCTCTCTCTGCCTGCTACTCTACTTACTTGTGCTCTCTCTCTCTCTGTGTCAAATAAGTAAATAAAATCTTTAAAAAAAAAAAAAAGAACACTGAAATGTAGGCAATGCAGGTGATAGTGTCATTAAAAAAAAAAGAAATGTTTATTCATGTCTTCTGCCCATTTATTTAACTGCATTATTTGTTTTAATGTTGAGTTGTTTAAGATCTTTATATATTTTAGATACTAATCCCTTATCAGATATGTTATTTGCATGGATTTTTTATCAATCAATACATTGTCTTTTAGTTCTGTTGATTGTTTCCTTCACTGTGCAAAATCCTTTTTTTTTAAGAATGTTATTTGTTAAATTTTTAGCGAGCGAGTACATGCAAGGATGAGGAGGGGCAGAGAATGAAGGAGAGAGAAAATGTCAAACAGGGCTCAATCTCATGCCTCTGACATCATGACCTGAGCCAAAACGAAGAGTTGGGCACTCAATCGAGGGAGCCACGCAAGTGCCCCCATGTAGAAGCTTTTTATTTTGATGTAGTCTGAATAGTTTATTTTTGCTTTTGCCTCAGGAGACATATGTAGAGAACTGTTGCTATAGCTAATGTCAAAGAATTTACTGCCTGTGATCTAGTCTAGGATTTTTATGGTGTCGGGTTTTACATTTAGGTCTTTAATCTGGTTTGAGTCTATTTTTGTGTATGGTCCAGTTTTATTCTTTTTATTTTTTTTTTCATATAGCTGTCTAGTTTTCCCAATGCCACTCCTTAAAGAGATTTATTTTCCCCAATGCATATGCTTGCCTTCTTTGCTGAATATTAATTGGCCATAAAAGGTGGGTCTATTTTGGGGCTCACTATTCTGTTGCATTGATCTATGTTTCTATTTTTGAGCCAGTACCATATGTTTTGATTACTACCCTAGAATTGTGATACCTTTGGCTCTATTCTTCTTTTTCAGGGTTGCTTTGGCTGTTTGGGGTCTTTTGTGGTTCCATACAAATTTTAGGATTATTTGTTCTAGTTCTGTGAAAATGAAGCTTGTAGTTTGATAGGAATTGTATTAAATCTGTTGAATGCTTTAGGTAATATTGACATTTTAACAATTTGTCGTCTGAATCCATACTTTCCATTTGTTTGTGTTATCTTTAGTTTCTTTCATTAGCATTTTATAGCTTTCAGAGTGCAGGTCTTTCACCTCCTAAATAACTTTATTCGTAGGTATTTTATTATTTTGGGAGCAATTATAAATGGGATTGTTTTCTTAATTTCTCTTTCTGCTACTTCATTATTAGTGTATAGAAATGTAATGAATTTCTGTATATTGATTTTGTATCCTGAGACTTTACTGAATTCATTTATCAGTTCAAGTAGTTTCTCGGTGGAATCCTTAGGGTTTTTTATATATATACTATCATGTTGTCTACAAACAGAGAAAGTTTACTTCTTCCTTACCTAATTTGAATCCCTTTTATTTCTTTTTGTTGTCTGATTGTTATGGCTAGATCTCCCAGTACTATGTTGAATAAAAGTGGTGAGAGTAGACATCCTTGTCTTGATCCTGGTCTTAACGGAAAAGTCCTCAGTTTTTCATGTTTCAATATGATGTTTTTCATGTAAAGTCTTTATTACATTCAGATATATTCTCTCTAATCCTACCTAGTTGAGGCTTTTTATCATGAATGGATGTTATATTTTGTTATACGTTGTCAAATACCCTTTCTGCATATGTTGAAATGATCATACGATTTTAATCTTTTCTCTTAATAATATGATGTATCATGTTGATTGGTATGTGAATATTGAACCACCCTTGCACCCCAGGAATAAATCCCACTTGATTGTGATAAAATATTTTTTAAAGATTTATTTATTTTAAGAGAGAAAGAGAGAGCAGGGAGTGGGACTCCTTGACTATGGAGCCCAACTTGGGGCTCAATCTCATAATCCTGAGATCACAACCTGAACCAAAACTAAGAGTCAGATGCTTAACTGACTGCCCCACCCAGGTGCCCCAGTTATGAACAATTTTTAAATGTGCTTTTGGGTTCAGTTTGCTAGTATTTTTTTGCATCCATGTTCATCAGAGATATATATAGTTATCATTTTTAGTGGAGTCTTTACCTGGTTTTGATAAGAGGGTAATGCAGCCTTCATGAAATGTATTTTGAGGTTTTCCTTTCCCTTCTGTTCTTTGGAATAGTTTGAGAATAGGTATTAACTCTTTAAATATTTGGTGGACTTCATCTGTGAAGCCATCTGATCCTGGACTTTTGTTTGTTGGGAGTTTTGTTTTTTCATTTTTTTTTGGTGTGTGTTCAATTAGCTAGCATATAGTACATTATTAGTTTTTAATGTAGTGTTCAATAATTCATTAGTTGCATGTAACACCCAGTGTTCACCACCACACGTGCCCTCCTTAATATAGAGCACCCAGTTACCACATCCCCACATGCCCCTCCCTTCTATAACTCTCAGTTTGGTTCCTGGAGTCCAGAATCTGATTCAAGTTCATTTCTACTGATTTTCTGTCAAATTTCCCATTTCTTCTTGATCCCATTTTGGGAGGTTATATGTTTCTAGGAATTTATCCATTTCTTCTAGATTACCTAACTTGTTGGCATTTAATTTTTCCCAATAGTTTCCTATAATCCTTTGTGGTTTTGTGCTGTCGGTTGTTAATTCTCCTTTTTCATTTCTGATTTTGTTTATTTGAGTTACTCTCTCTCTCTCTTTGATGAGTCTGGTAGAGATTTTTCAATTTTGTTGATTTTTTACAGACCCAGCTACTAGTTTCATTCATCTGTTTTATTATTATCATTATTATTATTTATTATTATTATTTTAGTTTCTATTTCATTTATTTCTGCTCTAATCTATATTATTTCTTTCTCTTGCTGGTTTGGGATTTCTTTGTTCTTTTTATAGCTCCTTTAGGTATAAGGTTTTATTGTTTGAGATTTTTCTTGCTTCTTGATGTAGGCTTGTATTGCTATAACCTTCCCTAAGATGCAGCAACGTTGTGGTTGGAAAAGATGCATGGTATGACTTCAATCTTTTGAAATTTGTTGGGACTTCTTTTGTGGCTTAATATGTGATTTCTTTTTTTTTTAATTTTTTATTTTTTATAAACATGTATTTTTATCCCCAGGAGAAGAATCAAAGAATTAATATGTGATTTCTTAGACAGTCTTCCATGAACACTTGAAAAGAACATGTACTCTGCCTTTTTAGAATGGGATGTTTTGAATATATCTTTTAGTCCAATGTTTCCTTCAAAGCCAGTGTTTCCTTATTGACTTTCTGTTTGGGTGATTATTCCATTGATGTAAGTGGTAGTTAAATTCCTCTAGTAGTGTTGTATTATTATTGATTTCTTCCTTTATGTTGGTTAATAGTTGCTTTATGTGTATGGGTATTCCCATGTTGGGTGCATAAATATTTACAATTGTTACATCTTCTTGTTGGATTGTTCCCTTTATGATTATGTAGTGCCCTTACTGTCTTAGTTTTAAAGTCTACTTACCTGATATATGTATTGCTATCCTGACTTTCTTTTCATTTCCATGTGCATTATGAATTCTTATCACTTTACTTTCAGTCTGCATGTGTCTTTAGATCTTCTCTTGGCAGTATTTTGTGGGTCTTTTTTTTTTTTTAAGATTTTGTTTATTAATTTGACAGACAGAGATCACAAGTAGGCAGAGAGATAGGCAGAGAAAGAGGGGAAAGCAGGCTCCCCGCTGAGCAGAGAGCCCAACATGGGACTCAATCCCAGGACCCTGGGGTCATGACTGAGCTGAAGGGAGACGCTTTAACCCACTGAGCCACCCAGGTGCCCCATTGGTTTTTCTTTTTTATCCATTCTGGTATTCTATGTCTTTTTATTGGGGCATTTAGTCCATTTACACTCAAAGTAATTATTGGTAGATATGTACTTATCACCATTTTGCTACTTGTTTTACAGTTGTTTTTGTAGTTCTCTGTTTATTTCTTCTCTTCTCTCATTTCTCTTCTCTCTTCTCATTTTGCTGGCTTTTTTTTTTATATACTTGGTTTCTTTTTTTTTTTAATATCTATTACCAGTTTTTGATTTGTGATTACCATTAGATTTATATACAACATCTTATGCATATAATACTTTATATTAGGTTGATGATTGCTTATGTTTGCTTATGTTTATTCTGAAAGCACTAAATTTTTACTTTTTCTCCTAACATTTTAGGTATATAATGTCATAATTTACATCCTTTTATTTTGTGAATCCCTTGACTGTTCTTTATAGATATACTTAGTTTTCCTGCTTTTGTTCTTCCTACTTTTCTTATTCCTGCTAGTCTTTCTTTTCCACTCCTATAATACCCTTGAACATTTCTTATAGGGCTGATTGAGTGGTGACAAACTCCTTTTTTTTTTTTTATTTTTTATCTTTTTTTTGTCTAGTAAGCTCTATCTCTTCTTGTGTTCTGAATGATAGCCTTGCTGGATAGATTATCCTTGGTTGCAGGTTTTCTCTTTCAGCTCTTTGAATATATCATGCCACTCCTTTCTGGCCTACAAAGTTACTGCTGAAAAATCAGCTGGTAGACTTCTGGAGTTTCCCTTGTATGTTACTGCTTTCTTTTCTCTTTTCTAAAAATTCTCTTTCTCACTACTTTTTGCTATTTTAATTACAATGTGTCTTGGTGGGGACCCTCCTTAACTTGACTTTATTGGAGGCTTTCTGTGCCTCCTCGGTCTAGATTTCTGTTTTCTTTCCCAGATTAGGGAAGTTTCAGCTTTCAGATCTTCAAATGCATTTTCTGTCCCCTTTTCTCTCTTCTCTTTCTGGGGTCCCTATAAAGTGAGTGTTGTTACCTTTGATGGTGTTGTTGAGTTTCCTTAATCTATTCTCTTTTTTCTAGTAATCTTTTTTTTTCTCCTGTTGAGCTTAATTGATCTCTATTACACTGTCCTCCAAGTCACTGATTCATTTATCTGCTTCCCATAGGCTGTTTATTTCCTCTAGTGTATTTTTAATTTCAGTTACTGAGTTCTTCATCTGTGATTGGTTCTCTTTTATGTTTTCTATCTTTTTGTGGGGGATCTCACAGAGGTGAGATCTTCACTCTTTTCTCAAGTCCAGTGGAAATCTTTATAACCATTACTTTAAATTCTCAATAAGACATATTATTTGTCTCCATTTCATTTAGCTCTCCTGCCATAATTTTGTCCTATTCTTTCATTTGGGTCATATCCTCTGTCTTGTTTTGTGTGACTCTATGGGTCTGTTTCTATGTGTTAGGAAAGTGAGCTACATCTCCGGCTTTTGCAAGTAATGGCCTTATGAAGAAGAGGTCCTGTGGTGCCCTGTAATGCAATGCTTCCTGTTCACCAAAACCTGGAGGGTCAGAGGTATCTCTTTTGTGTGTTTTCTGTGCCCTACTTTTGTGGCTGAGTCACATTTGCCTTCAGTTAAGTCATCTTCAGTGGCTCTATTTGCCTGTTGTGGTCAGGGTTTGGTTTCTATGTTGTCCTAGACTGCCTTAAACTTGAGTTGGATCAGACCAGGAATTTGCGAGAGATGTGATCCTACCTAACTTCAGGATACCCTCTCTACATTGTCCTATGGGAGGCTTTCACTGGTGGGTAGGCTTGAAGTCAGACCATATGTCTGTTCCCAGTCCACAGTTGGGGTCACAGCCAAAATGGTGCAAGTGATTGTATTCCCCTCTCCCTGGAGAAGGAATTACTTTTTTTTTTTTAATTTATTTATTTGACAGAGAGAGAGAGAGAGATGACAAGTAGGCAGAGAGGCAGGCAGAGAAAGAAGCAGGCTCCCTGCTGAGCAGAGAGCCCTATGCAGGGCTCTATCCCAGGACCCTGGAATCATGACCCGAGCCGAAGGCAGAGGCATTAAGCCACTGGTGCCCCCAGGAGTTACTTTAGAATGGTACTGACCCCTGTTAGTTGTTTGCACAATGCCATGCTTCTGGCACCATTTTGGATGGACTCTTAACTGAGATCAGATTAGAAAGGGTGGGTCACTCCGTTAGCAAGCTAAATGGAGTATTTATCCTATGCTGGTTGCTACAAGTGCACATGTATCTAGGCTGGGGTCAGAGGAGGGAAATGGTGCCTGCCGGTTCTTTTGTTCTTGGAGAAGTCTCCTAAAGATCCCTGCCCCTCTAGCGTAGTCTCTAAAACTACAAAATAAATCTTCCCATATACCCCAGGCATTTTTCAAACTGCTGCTTCTAAGCTGTATTGCAGTGGAGCTATTTGTTGTGCTGTCTCTTTAAGGGCAGGGGCTCCATTTCCTATTGCCCTCTGCCTCTCTCAGAGCCTGGCCTGCTGATTGTTAAAGTCCCAGGTGCTAAGCTCCACTGATTCTAAAACTTTGTGATGTTAAGCCTTGCTGGTTTTCAAAGTCAGATATGGAATTTGTTTCCCAGTTTGTGTCACCTGTGCCTAGGTCCATGGGGGTCTGCTCCTCTCCTCTGGTTGTGGTGACCCTCTCCCCCATGGACAATCTGGTAGATTAACTTGGTTCCCAACTGTACATCTGCCCCTCCTACCATTTTGATGTGGTCTCTTCTCTGTGTTCAGCTGTGGAAAGTCTTTCTGCCAATCTCCAGGTCATTTTCTAGGTTATAGGCACAGATGTGGGTGTTATCTAGGTGTATCTGTGGGACAAATTGAGTTTGGGATCCTCCTACTCTGCCATCTTCCCCAAAAGCCTAAGGATACTATTTGAAATATCAATATAGGAATTGACCTAACAAAGAATTTCCAAGGCCATTTGGGGGACAAATACAAAAATTTTTAGTGCATTAGTTTTAAAATATGTACAAGAAGAACAGATTTCTGAGTGTCAAAAGCATATATAAAAGTAGAAAAAATATAAAAATTAGAAAAATATGACATGCTATAAATATATAACATTAAAATATTTTAGGGCAACTACAGGATAACAAATAGAACAGAAACTGAATATAGACTCTAGAAATAGATTAGTGTGAAAATGTAGTAGGATGTCATTACCACTCAATGGAGAAAGGATATATGCTTAGTAAATGATGTTAGGAGCCTTGGCTCAGTATGTGAAGGAAAACAGAGTTGGATTTAAAACTCACACCAAAAATAAATAAATAAATTTAAAGTGAATTAAAGTGAAAATTCACTAAAGTGAATTAAGTTTTAAAGTAAAATTTATAAAATAAAAAGAGTAAATATGTAAATCCTTTTGTGACCTTGCAAAATAGTTGACTTCTTAACACTGATAAAGTGCAAACATTACTTGCAAAATATTAATGTTTATGATTACATTAAATTTAATAACTTGTGTTTAGTAAAAGACTACAGGGAAAAAGTTGGCAAGTGAGAAACATGGAAGATGTTTGCAATAACATTGCTGATAAAGGATTATAATATCTAGGAAATAGAAGGAGTCCCTGCAATTCAGACCAAAAAAAAAAAAAAGAAAAGAAAAGAAAAGAAAAGAAAAGATCAGAAACCTAATGGAATGTGTCGCCCTCGGCCCGCAAGGACGACAATGAGCCTGGTATGGTGTTAATGCTTCATTTCCGTTTATTTAATCAACTTCCTTAGCTTATATACAGCAGGGTGACCAATAAGGGGTCAAGCAATGGGGAGAGCCAATGAGAGTCCTGTTACTATGCTGATTAAATTTGATACAGCCAATAACTATGTCCTCCTTTAGGCGGGCTTCACCAGAAAGTTCATTGTATACTTGCAGCGTACTTTGCTAGCAGTGAGCCAAGCACCTTCTTGTAATGGCGGGGACTTCCCCGGCCGGAGGCAGTCCCCGACATCTCCCCCTTTTTTGTTTTATGGCGGAAAGAGATCGTGCCTGTCTTAGGTCGTCAGTAGCAGAAAACATGCTTACCCGTCATCAGACACAAGATATCGATGATCTCTGTCCTGTCTTAGGTTGGTATGTTTCTCTACTGATCTTACCCGTCTTTGACTACCGATCTAGCATGCTTAGCCATATCTGGGGAGATGTCCCAGCCTCTATTGACATAGGGGCTTGTGCTATAGCTCAGCTCTGCTCTCGCTGCTGTGTTCTCCACTGGTGAACGTTTCTGAATAGAAGCAGAATGCCAATAAGGAGGAGGACAAGATGACCAATTGTATCAGCCCATTTTTGGTGAATTGGAACATATTGCTGAATGTTGGAAATAGCTCTGGAAGGGAAGCTGGTTGCACACGCATACTATTTACTCAAGTTATCTCAGCCAGAAGGATTCATGTGAAATTTTGAAAATCGTCAGACCAAGTACCCTGCAAAAACTAAGAGAGCTGTTGGGAGGAATTGCTGGCCTTATTAAATTGAGAGAATTTTACAGGGGTAACACAAAGCGCAGAAAAAGGAACAATAGAACCAACACTCAGTATATCAGCTAGTGAAGAATGGGGGGAAGATAAAGGAAGAATTAGTTAAAGGTTAAGGATAGGGCCAAGCCTTCAGAATAGCCCATAATTCACGTGTCGCCGTCGGGGGAATTAGGAATATCAGAGTCCCCCACGACAGTAGGAGGATCACGGCTTCCTCTGTCCTCATCCTCGTTCTCAGGGGCCTTCCGGACCAATCTCTCTGGAATCCAAATCGGCACTTCTTTGTCCTGTGGGAAAACACAAACGGAGCCTCTGCTCCAGATTAATACAGGATCCGGGCCTTTCCATTGTCCTGTAAGGATATCCTTCCAAAGAACTAAGGGCTTGGGGGAAGAATCCATACGGGCTGAATGTCTTTCAGCTGCTGCTTGACCGTTTTTATCAAGCGTCAAAAAATTTAAAATAAATAGAATTGTATTTAGTTTGTCTTTAGGGGACCGGAACGTGTCCCCTATTCCCCCTTTTTTGTTTTAAAAGAGTTTGTTTGATGGTTAAGTGGGCACGTTCCACGATGGCCTGTCCTTGAGGATTGTAGACATGCAAGGGGCGGGCCAGTGGAGCCAAAACCCCTCTGTCCACGGGATTTTTCTGTGTTGGGGAATAGTTTATGACAGCTTGGTAACACTATAATTTGTGCTATTTTATCACCTGGACTGATAACTGTAATGCCACGAGGGGAAGACACTAATATTTTGACTATTCCCGTATAATCAGCATCAATTACTCCGGGGTGTACTATTAATCCAGCAAGGGCTGTGGAGCTACGCCCTAATAATAGGCCTACAGTATTCACAGGCAGTGGGCCCTTAAAATCCGATTCCACCACCTGGGTTCCCATCTCGGGGGTTAGTACAAGTCTGGTGGTGGCGTGAATGTCCAATCCGGCGCTTCCTTTTGTAGCCCGCCTTGGCTCGTCGGCGGGTAATGCGTGCGGGCTACCTGTTGAAGCACCCCATACATTTGAGGGCCCTGGGGTGATGGGCCCCATTTCCCGTTTTTTGAATTCCTTGGGGGTAGTGGATTACCTTGAATATCTTTTACTGAGCGACATTCATTCGCCCAGTGTGTACCCTTGCCACACCTAGGACATATGCCAGGTTGCTTTACTGTTGGGGGACCCTTGCTGTCAGGACATTCTCGCTTAAAGTGCCCCTGAGCTCCACATTTGTAGCATTCCCCAGAATTTCCTTTAGCGCCCTTACGTTGGGATAGCTGAATGCCCTGAAGGCCTTGAGTAATGGCTGAAGCAAGTACTTGTCCTTGAATAACACTGTCATTAATATCCCTGCATACCTTAATGTAGGTGCTTAAATCTTTAGCCTTCCATGGCCTAAGGGCCTCTTTACACCATTTATTGGCTTGCTCCTAGGCCAGTTGTTTAATTAGAGGCATGGCTGTGTCAACATCCCCAAATACTCTCCCAGCTGTTTGCATCAATCTTGCAACAAAATCAGCATATGCTTCATTTGGTCCTTGTATCACCTTAGATAGTTGACCCTGCAAGTCCCCACTGCCCTGGAGGGTTTTCCATGCTTTGGTAGCGGAAGCCGCAATCTGCATGTATACGGCAGGGTTGTATTGCAGTTGGTCATGTTTACCAGTGTATGGCCCCATGCCCATAAGCATATCCAGATTCCATTGTGGATTGCCTGCTGCGGCATTACGCCGTGCAGCATCCTGGGAATGCTCTTGCCATGCTGTCTTCCAGACCAAATATTGCCCTCCAGAGAGGGCTGCCCTTGCTAAATTCCCCCAGTCTTCGGGGATTAAATTCATGCCTGCTATGGACTCCACTAGAGAAATAGTAAATGCTGCCTGAGGGCCATACTGCATGACCGCTTCCTTTAATTGTTTAACTAATTTAAATTCCAAGGGCTGGTGATACCGTTGATGATTTTGGTCCTCTAGAACTGGGAAAATCGAGCTGCTATTGGCCCCCCTCCATGCGGTCTTCCAATCCTCATTAGCAGAGGGATGACATTTACATGTTATCTCCCCCGCCAGGGGATTTTAAGGAGGCGGAGCACTAGGGGTCACTGCTGAACAGGGAGGGTCTGGTTTTAATTTGAACTTCCACTCTAGCTCCTCCCCTGACATTTCTTCTTCCCCTTCGCTAGAACTACTCCTTTCTGAAGCACGAGATGAGCATTCTTCTTTAACTTCCTCGAGTGCCTCAGCGCCCTCCTGAATAACTGAATCACATTTCGGCTTATATCCTCCCAGGCACCCTCTGACTAGAGTCCATATAACTAACATCCCCGGTGGCAATGGTTTATTTTTATCCCTCTTCTTAAAATCCTCACCTAACTGGTCCCATTGGGGGATATTTAGCAAGCCCTCGTCCAGAAACCAAGGCGCCACTGTCTCAACTGTATTCAAGAATGTCCTAGCAGTTTTCGTTTTTAATGGCGTGCCATTGGCCTTTAGAAGGTCCTTTAGGGAACCCTCTAACCTCGACTTTGACAGTCCAGATCCCATGACTAGAATCCCAACCTAATGGCTGCTCCGTGTATACTCGCTGCTTAATCCCGGCTCTAAGGCCGCCCCGCTTCTTATTGCGGACTTATTAAATCCCGGCTCTAAGGCCGCCCCACTTCTTATTGCGGTCTTGTACAAGATTCCCACCACTTTGATCGTGGTCCCTTCCCCGCTTACCTGCGGACTTCTCCCTTGCAAGGTTTTTCTATTTTTCTTAATATTTCCCGGGTCTCAGCACCATTTGTCGTCCTTGCGGGCCGAGGGCGACAGGAATGGGGAATGGATGCTCAGTCAGTTAAGCATCTGCCTTCAGCTTAGGTCATGATCTGGGGTCTTGGGATCGAGCCCCACATTAGACTCCTTGCTCAGCGGGGAGCCTGCTTTTCTCTCCTCCCCGCACCCATGTCAAATAAAAAATAAAATTTTTAAAAAAAGAAACCCAATAGAAAATAGGCCAGTATTCATAAGCTACTCACAAAAGAGAAAAATTAAATATCAGGTGAATGAATATGTGAATAAATGTTCAAATTAGGAAAATGCCACTCTAACCAATTAGGTTAGAGGTATCATTAAATTTAATATCTTCTGTTCTTCTTCATTTTCTTGATATGACTAATGGAAAATAAAATTTGCAAGCATAGCAATCTGCTGGACAGCACTGATACAGATTATCACTCTAAGTAGCAATCAGTGATTTCTTTCCTGAATTTTAAAAATCTAATTCTAATTCTAAAAAATTTTTTAAATTCTAAATACAAGAACTTCAATTCAGGAATTTTTTTTTTAATTTTTTTAAAAGATTTTATTTATTTATTTGACATAGAGAGAGAGATCACAAGTAGGCAGAGAGGCAGGCAGAGAGAGAGGAGGAAGCAGGCTCCCTGCTGAGCAAACAGCAAGATGCGGGGCTCAATCCCAGGACCCTGGGATCATGACCCAAGCTGAAGACAGAGGCTTTAACCCACTGAGCCACCCAGGTGCCCCATACAAATCCCCATTTCTAACTACTGGAGGTACTCTGTTTTAGGTTTCTTTTTTCACAGATTAGAAATAATTACATTTGAAAATATCTAAAAGTATTTGCTTTTCTTCAAAGATGTGAACTACTGTTAAAACAAGTATTTGGATCTTTGAATTACTCATTTTTAAAAAAGGATTTTGTTTGTTTATTTGAAAGAGAGCAAGTAAGCAAGAGCAGGAGGGACAGAGGGAGAGAGAGGGAGAAACCCAAAGAGACTCTGCCCTGGGCACAGAGCCCCATGTGGACCCTGATTTCAGGACCGTGAGATGAGACCTGAGCAGAAACTGAGAGCTGGACACTTAACTGACACTAACTCCATTTGTTAAATGGAGCTTATACTATGCTTTATTGATTTACCCTTAGTTTTTAAGTTTGCAACATGTTCTATGTTTACTTTTTTTTTTTTTTTTTTTCCAGCATAACAGTATTCATTATTTTTGCACCACACCCCGTGCTCCATGCAATCCGTGCCCTCTATAATACCCACCACCTGGTACCCCAACCTCCCACCCCCCGTCCCTTCAAAACCCTCAGATTGTTTTTCAGAGTCCATAGTCTCTCATGGTTCACCTCCCCTTCCAATTTCCCCCAACTCCCTTCTCCACTCTAAGTCCCCATGTCCTCCATGCTATTTGTTATGCTCCACAAATAAGTGAAACCATATGACCATAAGTGACTTTTAATCTCACAAAACAAACTGAGGGTTGCTGGGGGGAGGGGGTTTGGGAGAAGGGGGTGGGATTATGGACATTGGGGAGGGTATGTGCTTTGGTGAGTGCTGTGAAGTGTGTAAACCTGGTGATTCACAGACCTGTACCCCTGGGGATAGAGTATTATGCCTCCATCAGAAAGGATGAATACCCAACTTTTGTAGCAACATGGACAGGACTGGAAGAGATTATGCTGAGTGAAATAAGTCAAGCAGAGAGAGTCAATTCAGGAATTTTGATTCAAGAATTTCAATTCAAGAATTTTTTTGCATTTTTGAAATCTCATTCTAATTCTAAAAAGCATTTTTAAAAATCTGGTACAAATTTGTTTGCAAAATAGTACCTGAAGTGAAGCTGTTTATAGAGCTTCTGGTTACAGGCTGCTGCCTCAGAACCCTTTGGGGATGTGATACCACACAGACCCACATTCTCTCATATAACACTTGGGGGACAGATAAGCTTTCAAAAGTCAGAAATTTTTAAATGCTATGTACATAATTCAGTTTACCATATAAACACCACTATCTGCAGAAGCACCCTAAAGCCATCTGAATTGCTGAGCACAGTGTATGAATATTCAATCCCCAAGTGGAAAAATTAAAGATTATTAATAGTATCTCAGCTTATATAGTAATAATATGTAAAAGGACTTTGTGTTGATTTTTTTTAATGAAAACAAACCAAGCATATATGCAGTTTCAAGATAAGCTGAAACGTTGGATCTATATATTTAATAAATTACAAATAGATCTGAGAATCTTGGAAAATTGTGTATACTACTTTCAGTATCATTTTATTGGAATTGGACCTCTGAGAACATGGCTGAGAGATTCTTGAGAGATGAACTATGACTTAGCCTTTCTTTTTAACAGAAAATATTCACTCTGTTCAAATATTCGCATGCTGAACAATTCACTCATTTAAATGTCCAATTCAGTGTGGTTTGAGGTATGGTCATAGAAATGTACAACCATCACTGCAGTCAAATTTTTAACATTTTTATCATGTAAGAAAGAAACTAAATACTGTGGCTATAACCTCTATCTCTCCATCTCACCTAAACCCTAAGCAACCACAAATCTACCTTCTGTCTCTATAGATTTTCTTATTCTGGACTTCCAAGTGAATGAAATGATGTAGTATGTGGTCTTTTGGGACAGACTTTCACAGCACAGTGTTTTTAAGGAAAATAGTCTTATAAAGCCTTTTTCAATGTTGTCTGAGCTATTAACATGGGGTTCTACCCAAGCAGATTTTCTTTAATTGATTCAACTGTTCTGACCTTGTGTTTTATTCAAGGCCAGCAATTAACTGATTACAGTTTCACCATATCATCCAGAGAATTTTTTTTTTCCCATCGTCAGCATCATCCTCACAATTATCCACCTGCTTCACTATGTTTTAAACTATTTCTGTAATATTCCCATCTCATAATTTTCCCTTGAAGGAATGCACAACAGGCACATTGTTGTTAATGTTCAGCATTTCTTCAATGTGAGCCTTTTTCTAGTTTAATTGCACTTCCACGGATGCATATTTGGTGAACTAATAAGGTTTAATGTAGTCTTTTCATTAGTATCAGGAAACCCTTTAAAGTCTTCAACTGCTTGCTTATTTTGAAGGATCTGCAATATCCTCACTTTATGCCCTCTAGATATTGGCAGATGCCTCCTTTCCTATTTCTGTCACCTACAGGGGCATGTTTAGCTATTTCAAACTGTTCGTGTTGTAGTTAATTACAAAACTATAAAATAAAACAAACAATGAAACATCAGTGAATTGCAGCATCACTTATGGCCGAGAGGAAGCAGAGACACAACCCATGCTTCATAGAAGGTCAGACTCTGCTTCCAAAAAAACTTTGGCTCCAAGCTGACCAAAAATTTAGTTTTCAGAGTTTTTGGGGGTAATTATGAGCAAGAGAATGTGGACCTGAATATTATATGTACTAAGTAATCTTTCTAAAGATGCAAATAGTTATTCCAAAATGTATCTGTTCCCAAGAGATTAAAGTAGTCGAGTGGTTTCTTGTTCTGTTCTAGAAATATCAGTTAGGTGAACTTGATTGATAGGTTGTACCTGTCTTCCATATCTTTACTGTCTGTTCTACCTATTACCAAAAAAGGGTATTAAAAATCTTGAAATCTACTTGTGTATTTTTTTGTTATTAGGTATATATACATTTAGAATTCTAATATCCTCCTGATTGATTTTTTTATTGAGATTTCATTTGCACTTAATATTGTGTAAATCTAGTGTACAACATGTTGATTTGATACATTTATCTACTACAATATGATTACCACTGTAACTTTAGCTAACATAACACATCACATAATTATCTTTTTTGTGTGTATATGGTAAGAACATTTAAGATCTAATCTCAGCAATTTTGAAGTATATAATACAGTATTGTTGCCTATAGTTACTATACTGTGGTGGTATTATTATTATGAAATGCCCCTTTTTATTTCTGGTAAGACTCCTTGTTTAACACCTACCATATCTGATATTAACATACCTTACGCAAGCCTTATTATGTTTGGTGTTTGCCTAGTATATCCTCTGGATGGTATATCATGAACCTGTTTGTGTCTTAATATAGAGAGTATCCTTTCAAAATAGCATAGAGTTGTGTCTTTTCTCATTTTTATTTTTGGTATTAATTTTTTCATTTAAAAATTTATTTCCAGTATAATTAACATACAGTGTTATATTAGTTTCAGATGTATAATATAGTGATTCAGTACTCATCATGATAAGTGTGCTTTAAATCCCCTTCACCTGTTTCACCCACCCACCCCCACCCACTTCCCCTCTGGTAACTATTAGTTCTCTATCATTAAGAGTCTGTTTTTTGGTTTGTCTTCCTTTTTCTTTGTTCATTTGTTTTGTTTCTTAAATTGCACATATGAATGAAATCGTATGGTATTTGTCCTTTTCTGACTGACTTCCTTGACTTACCATTATGCTCTTCAGATCCATCTGTGTTGTAGCAAATGACAAGATTTCATTTTTTTTTGAAATGAATAATATTGCACTGTGTCCAGTCTACCAGTCTCTGCCTTTTGATAGATTTTTTTCCTTCCATTTGCCTTCTTGCTACTTGTTTTATACCTGTGCCCTCTGTTTTTGTTTCTTTGTTTCTCCTTGCCTGTTTTCTTATGGGGTGATTTAATATTTTCCTATTCTATCAACTGAATTAGTTTTTAAAATCTTACTTTATTACTTTTAAGTAAATTTCACTATGGATTGAAGTATTCTTATTTAACATATTCTACTTCAAATTAATATTACACCATTTCATGTGTAATATACTACACTTAAAAATATAATTTTATTTAAACCTGTTCCCATCCTTTGTGTTATTGTTATCATTTCTTTTTCTTCTACTTACGTTATATACCTCATAAGCATTGCTATAATTTTTCCTTTAAGTAATCAGTTGCCTTTGGGGAGGTTAAGAAAAGAAAGTTGACCTTTTATATTTACTCATCTATTTACCATTTCCAGGGCTTTTTCAGACTTCCTATAAATCTGATATCATCTCCATTCAGTCTAAATAACTTCCTTCATTGGCAACACAATTTCCCAATTTTGTTTGTCTGGAAATGTTTTTATTTCACCTTCATTTTTTCAATATATTTTTGTGCCATATAGAATTTTAGATTGGCAGGTGTTTCCTTTTTCACCAAGCATTTTAAAGGGGTCATGTTTTTATTATCTTGACCTCAACTTTTTCTGATAAGTCAGTTACCATTCTTTTATTCTTGTTTCTCTATACAATATTTTTTTTTTTTTTTTCTGTAGCTGCTTTAAACATTTTCTTTACTTCTGGATTTCAGCAACTTGATCAATGCGCCTACTTAATGGTTTTCTTTTTGTTTTTCCCTTCTGTATTTGGCTAAACTTTCTGCTCTTGTAGGTTCCTATCTGTAAACAAATTTGGAAAATTCTTAAACATATTTTTCAGATAGTTTTTTCTGGGTTGTTCTCTCTCCTCTTCTGGAGCTCTGATTACATGTATGTTAGATTGCTTGACATATTCTCTCAGGTCATTGAGGCTCCTTATAATATTTTGCAAACTTCTTTCCTCTCAGTGCTTCAATATGTGTCTGCAAGACTATTGGTCTTTTTTTTTTATTGTGTCCAATATGCTATAAAAATTATGTCATAAAATTTTATTTTTCAGTTCTATTTCCATTTAGTCCTTTTCTATAATTTCCAAAGATCCTGAAATTATTCATCTTATCATCCATTATATCCATTTTGTCTTTTAGAATCTTTAAATATCTATCATAGTTATTTTGGTGACTGTAAATTCTGGGGTACCTATCAGATCCTGCAGCACAGGGATATAGTTGATTGATGGCCCTCCCTATTATCTACTGAAAATCATTACCTTGTTCATACTGAAGGCAAAGTCCTATGGGACAGTCCATATAATAACAGCTAAAAGGGAGAAAAAAGATCGAACTTAATTTACAGACAGATTCCTTGGCATGTGGTCTCAAGGCTAAAAGAGACAGAGGTTTCATTATAAACCACATTTAAGAGCTTCTGTGAAAGACAGCAGTGAGGGAAAATCTTTTCAATGTGTAGAAAGAACCGCAACTGTGTATCTAGTTATCCACTTTGATTGAAGAGGTGGCCCAATATGAGAATATATGTAGTTTGCTGGTTAGGGGATTTAAAGGAAAAGGACTAGAATATTGGAGGGGAGAAGATATAGTGTACAGAGTAATTTGGATGGAAATATGGGGTGGTCATGAAAAGAGAAGACTTTTGTATCCAATGTGAATAACCTACCAGAAAGCACCCATCACTGAAGAAGCATTGGTCAATGATCAGTTGATGTTAGCCAGCCTTCATCATTGGTCCAAACCAGCATGATGGGCATATGAATGCTGTGTTATGGCGGTAGACATAGGAACTATTATGAATCCAATGTCATGGGCTCTCACTAAGGCTCTCTCACTTCTGCCTTTGAACGTTCATATTAGCAACAGAGACCAATATGGCACCCCACATATGACACAATTCCTCAAGGATACCACTTGGCCACTGGTGATAACTCAAATACACAAGCTCCTTTTTTCCAGAAGGACCCGCAGTTCATACTTAAAGTGATAGATTACCTATACCAGTACTCTCAGTCCTTCACTGGGAAGTCTGTGCTTCCTATCCTGATTGTTCTGGGATCTGTAGGAGTAGAGTTTTTATTTATGAAGGAATTATACCCTTGCCGAAGGACATAGTAACGATCCTATTGAACAAGTCCGGCTGCCAAAAGGGGGCCTTGCATTTCTTGTATCCAGGCACCAGCAGGTAAGAAGTCATCATAATGTCAGAGGTCATTGACACTGATTGGCAGGAAGAGGTGGGCTGCCTTTATATGAGGACAGAAAAGAGTAAGTATGAAACACAAGTGGTTAATTTGTGTTTTTAGCAATCCTTTTCCCAAATGACGCTGTCATTCAATACATATAACAATCTCAAATTAAGAAAATAAAAGTGATTTTCAGTGATTCAAAAGCCTTAGGATTGAAGGTATGGATTACATGATCAGTTAAGCCAACTAGACTTGCCAAGGTGAAAGCTGAGCATAAGAGGAATTTCAAATGCTAGAGTAAAAGGCAGAGGATGGATATTAGTTACAGGAATAAATGAACTGCAATGACAGAGGCTGTAGTTTGTTCTGCTAACTAATTTTCTTCTAGAGGGAAGTATATGTTAGAACCACAAAGGAGCTGTTCTCCAAACCTATGTGGAGAAGTAAATCTCTGTGGTGGAAGGATGAACTGTGGCAGCCATGAGAAAATGATATGCAGATCTCTGGCTGTGGAGAGTGTAATTGATTTCCTACAAATGGCTCCCAGCCAGACTAAGCATAACAGGTTTGGTAAGGGAAGTCTTTCCTGGCATGTGCAAGGCTCTTCTAATGGGCAAAAATGGCTGGAGGATAGTCTTCCTTAGAACTTCACTTCAGTCTAAAATGCTATCACCCAATCTTTTGTTCTCTCTCTCCCTCACTCAGAATCAGACCTGCATTAATCTTGTGGCTCTCCCAGGCTTTCTCAATTCTCTCCCATTTTTTCCCCCCTCACATCTTTTCCCTTAATAAATTCCTTGCTTGTCTAAGCTCATCTTGGTGCTTGCTTGATAGAGGACCCAGACAAACATATTATTTCATAGTACTTGCATATCTGTTCTCATATATAGGTTATTTGTGGATTTTTAAACTGATTCTTCCCTTAACTATGGGTCATATCTTCTACTTATCACCTATATAGTAATTACTTCAGTATATTCTTGTACATTGTTCATAAGTTGTAAACACTCTGGATTCTTATATTTTCCTCTTAAAAATGTTTAATTTTGTTTAGCAGGCTGTTCAATAACTGATGGACAGCCTTGAACATAAAAAAGTATAGTTTTATGTTCTGCTAGGCAAGTCAATTTTTGTTTTGCTCTTAGTCTAAAGATGAATTCTTTAGTACTGATAAATCATCTTAAAGTATGTCCCTTCTGGAGTATCAGTAGAAAACCCGAGGTCTTTGTAGGGTTTCTCTAATGTGGTAGGACTTGGACTCAATACTCTCGTTACTCTTGTGGTGGAGACTAAATTTCCTCCTCATCTCCATCAGTCTCATAGCTGTTGCTCCCTACTGGGCTCCTTGGAACATGTTTGCACAAACAGAACAGTTCTGGAGTTGGCAAAGAAATTGGGGAGACTTATATATAGTATCTGGGACTCTCCCTATATGTTTTTTGTTGTTGTTGTTGTTCTAGGATTTTGCCCTTCAGTTTTTAGTCATTCTAGCATCCCTGAACTCTATACTCTATATAATCAGGTAAAAAAAAAAAAAAAAGTATGGCATTCTGCTTAAAATTTGTCAGCTATTGCTGGAGAGAATACTTGGGTGAAAATCTCCCCCATGGTGTTTCCTTTATTAAAATGTTGGATTCTTTCTAGTTTCTGGCTGATCTTTGATTGGTCTCCACGTCTTTCAGTTGTACTTTATATTATTTTCAGGGTTGAATATTTCTGTATGTTAGAGAGTTAGTTCAATAACAAAAGCTCCACAATTACTAGTGGCCTGAACTCCCAGTCAGCTTATTACCTAGGGCAGCTCAAACCTACAGCAATTTTTTTTCTTTAATCACTTTCTTATAGAACAAAGTTGTTAAATATGCAATATAGTAGGTGCTCAATAAATATTTGTTGAATTAATAAGTATGACTGTACATTCATAGATCTTTAAATGATTCTTTGAGAAACCTAAAATATGGGGTGCCTGGGTAGCTCAGTCGGTTAAATGTCTACCTTCAGCTCAGGTCATGATCCCAGGAGCCTGGGATAGAGCCCCGTATTGGGCTCCCTGCTCAGTGGGAACCCTGTTTCTCCCTCTCCCTCTGCCATTCTTCCTGCTTGGGCACGCTCTTTCTTTGTTTGTCAAATAAATAAATAAAATCTTAAAAAACAAACAAAAAAAGAAAGCCAAAACATGAAAGAAAGATCAACACAATGAAAAGAGCCAGGGTAAACAGTATATGTTGCCAAAAGATAAAAAAAGAGATATTGTTTCTATAAAACAAGAAAACCCATACATGGGACTAGTAGATAACAAGATAATAAGAAAGAATTCTTGGAAATTTAAAATAAGTGAAATATACTTCATCCTTATTGTTGGGAAATAAGAGAGATCTTCTAAAAATGGAATAAAAGGAAGATGTTAAAAATAGACAACATAGATGACATTTAAATCATCAATTCAGGATGTTCAATAGCTTACTAAGCAGTAGGATAAAGGACAACATAAGGGAAAGTAAAGACAATAAAGAAGAAATGAACAAAAATAAAAGTAAAAAAATAATACCCAGAATGAAGTGACATAAGACTTTATATTTAGTGAGCTGGTCCCTAGAAGAATAAATAGGGGGAAAATAGATATATGCCAAGGCAAATCAGAGCATAATTTAGAATGCAAGGATTAAAGCATTCTTAAATCTTTGAGAGTAAAATAAGTTACATATATGATCAAACAGCAATCAAATTGAAAACTATAATACAATAATGGATTATTTCAAAATTCTATGTAAAATTTAGTTTAAGTTTTTATTTATTTACATTCCAGTTAACATACAGTGTTATATTAGTTTCAGGTGTACAATTTAGTGATTCAACACTTAAAATCTCCAGTGTATGTCACTGTGACAAGGACACTCTTAATCCCCATCACCTATTTAACCCATCCCTCAACTCACCTCCCCCTCTGGTAACCATCAGTTTGTGCTCTGTAGAAAAAGAGTCTGTTTCTTGATTTGCCTCTCTTTTTTTTTCCCCTATACTCATTTGTTTTGTTTCTTAAGTTTGACATATAAATGAAATTATATGGTATTTGTCTTTCCCTGTATGACTTATTTCGCTTAGCATAATGCTCTCTAGCTCTATCCACATCACTGAAAATGGCAAAATTTCATTCTTTGTTATGGCTGAGTAATATTCTATTGTATATATGTCAATGGACATTTGGACTGTTTTCATAATTTTGCTATTGTAGATAATGCTGCTATAAACATCAGGGTTCATGTATCCATTTGAAATTAGTATTATTTATTTATTTATTTATTTATTTATTTATTTATTTGAGAGGGAGAGCATGTGTATACATGAATGGGAGGAGGGGCAGAGGGAGAGGAAGAGAGGGAATCTTAAGTAGGCTCCATGCTCAGGACAGAACCTTACTCAGGGCTCGATCTCATGACTCAGATCATGACCTGAGCCAAAATCAAGAGTTGGACACTTAACTAACTAAGCCACCCAGGTGCCCCTGAATTGGTATTTTTGTATTCTCTGGGTAAATGCCTAGTAGTACAATTCCTGGATCATAAGGCAGTTCTATTTTTAACTTCTTGAGAACCTCCATACTTTTTTACATAGTGGCAGGACCAGTTAGCATTCCCACCAGCACCATAAGAATGTTGCCCTTTCTCCACATTCTTGCCAACACCTGTTGTTTCTTGTGTTGTTAAGTTTAGACAGTCTGACAAGTATGAAGTGATATCTCATTGTAGTTTTGATTTGTATATCTCTGATGATCAGTGATATTGAATATTTTTGTATGTGTATGTTAGCCTATGTATTGCCTTCTTTAGAAAAATGTCTATTCATGTCCTCTGCCCATTTCTTAACTGGATTATTTGTTTTTACTTGATTTTTATATATTTTAGATAATAACCCCTTTATGAGATATGTCATTTGCAAATGTCTTTTTCCATTTTGTAGGCTGCCTTTTAGTTTTGTTGATTGTTTCAGTGTGTAGAAGCTTTTTATTTTGATGAAATTCCAATAGTTTATTTTTGCATTTATTTTTCTTGCCTCAGGAGACGTATCTAGTAAAAGTTTCTATAACCAATGTCAAAGAAGTGACTGCCTCTTTTTCCCTCCAAGATTTTGGTGGTTTCCTATCTCACATTTAGGTCTTTCATTCATTTTTGAATTTATTTTTGTGTGTGGTGTAAGAAAGTGGTCCAGTTTCATTCTTTCACATGTAGCTGTCCAGTTTCCCCCACACCATTTGCTTAATAGAGTGTCTTTTTGCCATTCAATATTCTTTCCTGCTTTGTCAAACATTGACCACATAGTTGTGGGTTCACTTATGGGTTTTCTATTCTGTTCCATTGAACTCTATGTCTATTTTTGTGCCAATTCCATACTGTGTTGATCACCATAGATTTGTGATATAACTTGAAGTCTGCAGTTGTAATGCTTCCAGCTTTGCTTTTCCTTTTCAATATTGCCTTGGCTATTTGGGGGTTTTGTGGTTCCATACAAATTTCAAGATTGCTTGTTCTAACTCTGTGAAAATTGATGGTGGTATTTTCACAGGAATTGCATTAAGTGGGTAGATTGCTTTGGGTAACATCTTAATAGTATTTTTCTACTCTATGAACATGGATGTTTTTCCACTTCATTGTGTCATCTTTAATTTCTTTCACCAGGGTTATATAGTTTTCAGAGTACAGCTCCTTTACCTCTTTGATTAGGTTTATTCCTAGTTATTTATGGGTTTTGGTGCAATTGTAAATGGGATCAATTCCTTGATTTCTCTTTCTGCTGCTTCATTATTGATGTATATAGAATGCAACAGATTTTTGTACATTGATTTTATATCCTGCGACTTTTCTGAACTCAGTTATCAGTTCTAGCAGTTTTGGGAGGTGTAATCTTTTGAGTTTTCTGTATATAGTATCCTGTCTGTAAATAGTGAGAGTTTTCCTTCTTCCTTACTGATTTGGATGCTTTTTACTTCTTTTCGTCCTCTGATTGCTGAGGCTTGGACCTCCAGTACTATGTTAAGTAACAGTGGTGAGAGTGGACATCCTCGTCTTGTCCCTGACTATAGAGGAAAAGCTCTCAGTTTTTCCCCATTAAGGATTATATTAACTGAGGGCTTTTCTTATATGGCCTTTATGATGTTGAGGTATATTCCCTCTAACACTAGGTTTTGAGGGTTTTTAACATGAATGGATGTTGTATTTTGTTAAATGCTTTTCTGTATCTGTTGAGAGGATCATAGGGTTCTTCTCTTTTATCACTGTCGCATATCACATTGATTGATTTGCAAATATTGAACCACTCTTGCAGCCAAGGAATAAATCCCACTTGATTATGGTGAATGATTCTTTTAATGTACAGTTGGATTCAGTTTCCTAGTATTTTATTGAGAATTTTTGCATCCATGTTCATCAGGGATATATGCCTATAATCATTTTTAGTGGAGTCTTTGGTTTTGGTGTCAGGGTAATGCTGACCTCATAGAATGAGTTTGGAAGTTTTCCTTCTTTCTTCTACCTTTCATTTTTCTTTTGGGTTTGTTTTTGTTTTTGTTTTTGTTTTTTGGAATAGTTTGAGAAGAATAAGTATTAACTCTTCTTTAAATGTTTTTAAGATTTGTCTGTGAAGATATCCAGCCCTGGACTTTTGTTTCTTGAGAGATTTTTTTTTTTAATTACTGATTCAATTTCTTTGTTGTTTATTGATCTGTCCAACTTTTGTGTTTCTTTCTCTTTCAGTTTTGGTAGTTTATGTTACTAGGAATTTATCCATTTCTTTCAGGTTGTCCATTTTGTTGGCATATTATTTTTCACAATATTCTTTTATAATTGTTTGTATTTCTGTGCAGATGGTTGTTATTTTTCCTCTATCACTGTGATTTTATGTATTTGGGTCTTTTTTTGATAAATCTGGCTGGGGATTTATCAGGGTTTTTTTTCCCCCAAAAAAGCACCTCCTGGTTTCATTGATATGTTCTATTACAATTGCTATTATTTCCTTCCTATTGCTCGCTTTAGGCTTCATTAGTTCTTTTCTAGCTCCTTAAGGTGTAATGTTAGATTGTTTATTTAAGATTTTTCTTGTTTCTTAAAGTAGTCCTATATTGCTCTATACTTCTGTCTTAGGGTCATTTTTGCTGCATCCCAAAGATTTGGACGATTGTTTTTTTTTTTTTTTTCTATGCATTTTTTTTAATGTATTCTTTGATGTCCTGGTTCACTCATTTATTATATAGTAGCATGTTGTTTAACCTTCATGTATTAATGGTCTTCCCAAATTTTTTCTTGTGGTTGACCTCAAGTCTCATAGCATTGTGGTCAGAAAATATGCATGGTATGATCTCAATCTTTTTGTACTTGTTGAGCTTTGATTTATGGCCTAGTGTGTGATCAACTCTGGAGAATGTCCCATGTGCACTTAAAAAGAATGTGTGTTCTGCTGTTTTAGGATGGGATGTTCTGAATATATCTGTTAATTCTTCTGGTCCAGTGTCTCATTGAAAGCCATTGTTTCCTTATTGATTTCTGTTTTGATGATCTATTCCTTGATGTAAGTGGGGGTGTTAAAGTCTCCTATTATTATTATATTATCATAATGAGTTCCTTTAGGTTTGTTAGTAATTGTTTTATATATTTAGGTGCTCCCATTTGGGGGGCATAAATACTTACAATTATTAGATCTTCTTATTGCATTGTCTTATTTAATATGATACAGTATCTTCCCTCATCTCTTGCTACAGTGTTTGTTTTTGTTTTAAGGTTTTATTTGTCTAATGTAAGTATTGCTGCTCTGGCTTTCTTTCACATCCAGTTACATGACAATGTTTCTTGACCCCCTCACTTTCAAACTGTGGGTATCTTTAGGTATAAAATAAGTCAGCATATAGATGGGTCTCGTTGTCTTTGTTGTTGTTGATGTTATTTTTACCCATTCTGACACCATATGTCTTTTGGTTGGAGCATTTAGTCCATTTACATTCAGAATAATTATTGTTAAATAAGTATTTATTACCATTTTATTACTTATTTTGTCATTGTTTCTGGATATTTTCTCTGTCCCTTTCCAGTCTTTGTTTCTTTGGGTCTTTCCTTTCCACTCAAAGAGTTCCCTTTAATATTTCTTGCTGAGCTCTTTTATTGATCACAAACTCCTTTAGTTTTTGTTTCTCTGGGAATATCTTTATCTCTCCTTCTATTGTGAATGATAGCCTTCCTGGGTACAGTATTCTTGGTTGCAGATTCTTTTATATTTTGAGTATATCATGCTATACTTCTTGGGCTTGCCAATGTTCTGTTGAGAAATCTGCAGCTAGCCTTATGGGTATTCCCTTGTAAGTCAGCGACCTCTTTTATCTTGCTGCTTTTAATATTTTTTCTTTTTTCATTCTATTTTGCAAATGTAATTTATCTTTGTGTTGACCCACTTTTTAAAAATTTTGATGGAAGTTCTCTGTGCCTCCTGGGTCTAGATGTTCTTCCCCAGATTAGTTTCCTTCCCCAGATTATGGAATTTTTCAGCTGTTATTTCTTCAAAAACATTTTCTGCACCCTTTTCTCTTTTCTTCTTCTGTGACATCTATAATGTGAATGGTATTATGTTTGATGGAGTTACTGAAGTCCCTGAATTTATTTTTGTGTTCCATAATTCTTCTTTCTTTTTTTCAGCTTCATTATTTTCCATTATTTTATCTTCTATATCACTAATTCATTCCTCTATTTCTTCCAGCCTACTGTTCACTGCATCAAGCCTATTTGTAATCTCAGTTACCACATTCCTCTTTTCTGACTGATTCTTTTTTAATTATTTTATCTTTGTAGTAATGGTCTTCCTGAAGTCTTCCATTCTTCTCTCAAGCCCAGTGAGTATTATTATGATTGTTGCTTTAAATTCTCCATCAGGAATATTAATTATATTTGTTTCATTTTGATCTGTGGCCATGAGCTTATCTTCTTTGATTTGGGATATACTCACCCATCTTGGAATTTTGTCCTATGCCTTCTCCCGTGTGTTAGGAAAGCCCATTATGTTTCTTGCTCCTGAGACTAATGGCTTTATGAAGAAGAAGTCATACAATGTCCAGGGTCTGGCACTTCAAGTGTCCCTGGTGTGTGCTGTGTGCACTCTGTTGCTGTGTTTTGGCTGCTCCATCCCACAGGTCAGTCTTCTGCAGAGTTTCTCCTTGCCTGCAGTCACTGTGTTTAGTCTTGAACAAGAACATGGTGAATCTTATGACTATGTGTGCTCTGGTCTGTTTGTAAAAGGAGAGCTGATACTCCTTCCAGCAGAACTGAAACCCTGCCAAACTCTCTGGTCGGGAGACACTGTGTGAGCAGGAGTTTCCACTGGTCTTCTGGGGTAGGGGACCACACCATTGAGACTGAGACAATCTTGACAGAGAAGAACAGTCTCACTGGAGCACTGGGGTATGTAACTTGGTGTAAGAAAGTTAGGCAGCCAGTGTATGTGCTGAGTGAGCTGCTTCCCACAGGTGGCTCTGTGTTTATGCTGAGGGACTGGGGAGGGAAATTGTGCTAGCTAGCTCCTTTGGTCCCAGAGAATGTCTCTGTGAATGCTGTCTCTCAAGGAAGTGCTCCAAGAAGAGTGAGTAAGGGGCCCCCTGTGTGTCCCAGGTGTTTTTCAGATCACTCCACACTGTCTGCCTTTAGATTATTTGCCTGCCTTTTCTCCAGCAGCAGCATCGTGCCCTCTGGGCTCTATCCCACCCAGCACTACTGACTTCTAAACTCCAGGCTTTAGGGGTGTGATTTGGGTAGGGATTTGTGCTGGTATTCTGGAGGAGGGAGCACCACATTAGGACTGAGTCAAAGTTGACCAATAAAGGCAGTCCTGCCAGGGTGCGGGGAAGTGGGCCTTGGTGTGGGCAAGCTATACAGCCAGTGTTGATGCTGTGGCTTCCTGCAGGTGGGTCTGTGTTTATGCTAAGGGGTAGGGTAGGAAAATGGCCACCAGCCAGCTCCTTTGTCGCTGGAGAGTCTCCATGAATGCTGTCTCTCAAGGAAATGTTCCAAGAAGAGCTAATAATCTCCCTATCATGTGCCCCAGGCCTCCTTTAAGTTGCTCTTTCCACTGTCTGTCCCTGAGTTCTTTGCTTGCCTTCTCCACTAGAGCTGGGCAGCTCTCTGAGCATTCTATCTCAGTCAAGCTAACAGACCTTTAAAACTCCAGGTTTTAAACCCTGCTGGTTCTAAGAAATCACAAAAATCAGTCCTTCTCATTTTTCCCAGCCAATGGCTTTGGGGAAATGTTCTCTTTGTGCATTCCCCTAAGTGCTCCACCTCCTCTAAACCTTCTCCATGACTGTGACTCCCTCCCCTCTGCACCCTCTGTAGCACCCACCATCTCCATTTTTTCCCTGAACCATGTCTCTGCACTTCCTATGTTCCTTGTGGTTTCTTCTCTCCCTTTGATTGTGGAATTTGTTTTATCAGTCTTCAGGTTAGTTTCTGGGGTACTTATAATGATTTCATTGTTCCCCAGTTGTGTTCATGGGACGAGATAACCCTAGAGTCCTCCTATTCTGCAATGAGCTTCCTCTTGGAATAGAGGTTCCTGCCTTAATAATTGGAGTGAAATTATTTTCAAGGTAGAGTTCTATACTTATCAATCAAGTATGAAAATAGAATAAAGCACTGAGACATGTGATGACTCAAAATGTTAATTTTTTTTTAATATTCCCTCTATTGGCAACCTGTTGAAGAGTGTGAACCATAAAATGAAGACATAAAATTTAAGATTTGGCAAGAAAAGAAGTCTGTCACAGAGGCAAAGATAATATTCAGATGATGGCAGTTGAAGAAGCCTAAAATGTAGATGATCTAGATTAGAATTGAAGAAGAGCAATGGGAATGGGAATGATGACTCCAAGAAAAGAAAATGGAATAGGAAAATAGAATATAGAAAATATTTTAGATAGGTAGGTGGCAGAAATTTGGGGGACTTGGAAAATTAGTGTGGATACATTAAAAAAGTCAAAAATATGAAATAATCATTAACTTCATGGGAAAAAATTAAAAGGCACATAAAAATGAGGCATAATAATTTACTCCTTGTTTCAAGAGTAGAAAAAATATATTGAGGAGGAGAAGAGAGTGAAGTTATCACATATAAAATGGAAAATCAGGAGATAATGCTTAAAATACTTTTGCCAGTACATGTTAAAATAAACATTATTTAGAAAAACCTTTGTAAATGAGAAGTAATCATATGAATTGAGGATGGCTTATGCTGGTAAAGCAATATTTTGGATGAAATAGAAAAATAGATTGCTATTTTCACATTTTATGTTCTTCAATATTTTTACACGCATTACTTTGATAAAAATTTTATATTTAAAAATTTTGTTTAATTAAAAGAATTGGAAGAAAGGGAATAAGTGTCAAGAATTTAGATATGGAAGGAGCATTTTAAAAGGCAATGAAGATATAAGCCTGATAGTAGTAGGGGTAGTAGTAGTGTGTGTGTGTGTGTGTGTGTGTGTGTGTAAGAGAGAGAAAGAGGGAGAGAACTAGTCGGACATAGGACATCGTATTGGAAAATATATGAATGTTTCCTTTGCTAAAATGAACCTCAAACTGTAGCTTATGGGCAGCTAGTGACCATTTCTGATCAGAGAAGTTTGTTCAGCGAATTTAAATGGGCATCACTGTGAAATAAGATTGAACTCTAGGCAACTGGATGTAAGGCCATTTAATATAAGGACTAGATTTGGGTTTGGAAAGGAAGAAGTAGGTCTCAGAAGGCTGAAGGAATAACCATCAGACAGGACTTGGATGACTGGTTGACTATTCGATCTAAAGAAAGCATGAACAAAGAAATTCCAGAAATCTGAGTTTGTAGCAAAAATACAAATACACATGTGTATATCACACATACATGCAAAAAAAAAAAAAAAAAAACACCTAGTCTTGGATGTAGCAGATTTTGTTTGGAATTTCAGAGTGTATACTAGAATAATAGAACTATTCAAAGATGCATTTATTTGAATAGCTTAATGCATACTTAAAGTAATGAGGTGACAATATAACAACTTCATTGAATATTTCAAAATAGGAAAAATAAATAGCTAACGGATTTAGATATTTTTCATTTTAACCTTCCCTGTCTTTATATTTACTGATGTAAAACTTTTTTTATTCTCTTATTAAATATATGGAGAAGAGTTCTACACAAATATAAAAGGCATCTCCTTGAAAGAAAAGAGCATCCTAAAAAGTCTTTTTATTGCTAAGAAAAACAGTCTACCTTTAAGCCAATAAAAAACCGAGACAAATTTAGTCACTAAGTGAATTTGTAAACATGAGCTATTCCTAAATAGTGTAGCTAATGCTCCATAACTATCACAGGTCAATCAAATGCTAGAGTCTCAGATAAACCTAGAGTTATCAGAGCACAGAAAAGATCCATTTCTTTCCTTTTTTTTTTTTTTAAGTGAGATAAGAGAGTATCTGATTGTTTATGAGGAGGTCAGAAGCCAGTGAAATCTGATATGCCTTTTTTTATTTAGACAGATTAGTCTACTTAAATTCCAAAACGATGCTCTAAAACAAAATGGTAAAGCATGGAGCCAGGCAACTCTAGCTATTTGTCCTCTTAAAGTGAAATCACTTCAGAAAAGTGAATAATGCATGACATCAAATGAAAATATATTAAAAAAATAATAAAGGAAATTGAAAATGGATTTTTCAATAATTGCCTGAGAGAATATTGAAGATGGAAATAACATGTAATGGTGAATTCAGACTTTGAAGGGCCAGGATAAAATTGTCCTGCATTCCTGGGTTACTTGAACATACACAACAATTTTCAAAATGCAAATAAAAACAATAACTGTGCAAGGGCTCTCAGTACTACTAGGAGGCTATATACAAACAAACAATAGACAATTTAAAAGGTTATAAATAAAATGTAAAGGAGTTCCTTCCATTGGCTACTAAAGCTTTACAAAAAGCAGTCTTTCCATTATTTTCATTAAGTGTCTGCTGTCTGCTAAGCCCTACATCATTTCTAAGACCATTGTGATTGCTAAGATCATATTTTTTTTTCTGCTCAAAATGACATTCCCAGTCATGTTACCATCTGTGAGCACATGGGTCTCAAACAAAGGAGTCTTATGTTAAGAAGTTAAACTTGTATTTCCCATTACATTTATTAGAATTTCATATTAGCCAAAAATCTGGAACTCAATAAAGTATTGTTTTGACGTTTTTCAGTTTGCAAATGAGACAGTATTAAAAAAAGATGGAGAATAATAAATCCCTACACAATTATTTCTAGAAAGGAAGAAGCATACATGTATTCTTTTATGTTGACTTTATTATCTAAAACATAGTTATTTAGCTGATGGTAATACCTAAGGCAATAAATAATGTGTTGGAAAGAATTTTAAATTATAAAGCACTATTCAAATAGAAGATATTAATAAGCTACCAACCTATAAATAACTTGACTTGGAAAACTAGCTTGTGATTTTGTCATCTTCTGTATTAAATAATCAATAGATAGCCTATTTTAAATGTTATGATATAAGAAGAGAGCTATAGAGCCCATTTTGATGGAATCTTCTACAAATTATTACACAGAAAAATGACCAGCATTGAGGAAGTAGGTCAAAAGGAAAGCAATCTTTTACTTCAAGAGATCCAGTTCTTTTTTATTGAGTTATCCTTAAACTGTCTGTCACATGCTGGTATTCAGAATATGAAGATCTAAACCTTAAGAGAATCATGGAATACGCAGGACAAGGAAACAGAAAATCTAAACATAGCAAGTCATTCAATTTCAACAGTATGGAAGATCAGAATCAGGAGGGCCAAAAAAAAAAAAAAGAAAGAAAAAGAAAAGAAAAGAAAGAAGAAAGAAAACTATTCTGGCTAAAGTTTACTGATTCTCAATATCATTGAATACTTTGACAGAGCAAGATCAAGGTTTATAAGTACGAAAATAATCCACTGAAGGAATTAAAGTAAGGAAGTGATATAGGAAACTCACTCTTGCTGCTTTAGGAAATATGGATTGAGAATGACAGTATGGAAGTGGTAAGAAAAATTTCCTAATCATTAACATGAAATGGACAAAGGTTCTTCCACTCCAGTGTCTGTATGTTCTCATTCTTTCTTTCTGGTGCTCCCTCTTTTCTGCCTTTTAATTTTGGAGGATCCTATTATTTAGTCATTACCTTTTTAATTTATACTCATTCTTTTGATAATATTATCAAGCCCCAAGATTTTAACTATCAAATAGTTTCCAATAATTCTCAAATGTATACTTCCATCTCAGACCTGTCACCTAAACTTCAAGCTTATCTATCCAAATGCCTACATGACATATTTACTTGGAGATGTAACAGATGCTTCAAACCCAAATGCTTAAAACGTGCCTCCAGGGAAAAGGACAGTCTCTTCAATGAAGGGTGCTGGGAAAACTGGACAGCCATAAGCAAAATAATAAAACTGGACCATTATCTTAAGCCATGAGCAAAAAAATAACTCAAAATGGATTGAAGACTTAAATATAAGATCTGAAACCATAAAACTCCTAGAAAAGAACATAGGTGGTAAACACCTTGATATAGGTCTTAGAGATGCTTTTTGGATTTGACACCATGATCAAAGACAACAAAAGCAAAACTAAACAAGTGGGACTACATGAAACTAAAAACAAACAAACAAAAAAACTCTGCACCATGAAGGAAACCATCAACAAAGTGAAAAATTAACCTACTGAAAGGGAGAAAATATTTGCAAAGCATATAGTTGATAAGGGGTTAATATCCAAAATAGTTAAAGAACTCATACAACTAAAGAGCAAAACCAAAACAATCTGATTAATAAATGGGCAGAGTCTCTGAATAGACATTTTACCAAAGAAGACAGACAGATGGCCAACAGACATGTGAAAAGACCCATAAGATCCTATTGCACAATCTGGCCTTCCATTGGGCTGTACACAGTTGAAGATCAAATGCCACAAGGCTTCATTCCCGGATGAATTTTAATATTGGTTAGTATTAATAATTGATTGTTACATAATAAAGTAACCAAAACTTAGAAGATTTAAACAATAAACATTTATTAACTCACAGTTTCTGTCTGGAGACTGCTTAGCTGGAACATTCTGCCTGAAAAACTTTCCTGGAGTGATTGTGAAGCTCTCAGTTCTGACTTCAGACTCTTCTGAAGAGCCAGCTGAAGAAGGATCCATTTCCAAGATCACACACGTCTTGGTTGGGAGGTCTCATTTCTTGCAGGTTGCTCACCAGAGTTTTCATTTCCTCACCACATGAATCTCTTGATAGGCTTCCATGAGTGTCCTTGTAAGACAGATCTGGCTTCCCAAGGGCAAGCGATCAAAAAGAGAGGGGAAGCATGCAAAAATTCCCAAGAGAGAAGCTTTAGTCTTTTTGTAACATACTTTTGGAAGTGACATAACCTCAATTCTGTTGTATTTCGTACTAGAAGCAAGTCACTAAAACCAGCTCACATTGAAGGAGAGGGGAATTAAACATGATTTCCTAAATGCTAGGTGGTAATCTCAAACTTAATGGAATCATTGTCTTTTTCCCCTGGTAGAAATATTCCTCCTTTTAGAATGACAATTTCTTTCTTTGTTTTTTAAGATTTTATTTATTTATTTGACAGAGAGAGAGAGAGAGAGAGATCACAAGTAGGCAGAGAGGCAGGCAGAGAGAGTCGGAAGCAGGCTCCCCACTGAGCAGAGAGCCCCATGCGGGGCTCGATCCCAGGACCCTGAGATTATGACCTGAGCTGAAGGCAGAGACTTAACCCACTGAGCCACCCAGGTGCCCCTAGAATTACAATTTCTTAACCAGATGAGTCTGAAGTAGTAGGAGCAGGAAACAAAATTGTTAACAGTGAGAGGAATCAGCCCCGTTGCCACATTTTGACTCTGAAGCTATATGTACTGGCTACAGACATATGCCTTAGTAGACACTGATTTCTTGAACAAAGGAAACAAAATTGAACTCTTTCTGTCAAGAGTTTGGTGTTCATTGTTCCCATCAAACTATAAATTTGGTTGTATGCAGTAGTAATCCTTCACCAAAATGAAGTGGTATATACAACACATGCTTAAACAGGTCTTCAAGGAACAAGTAGGTTGCAAGAGGAAGTGGTTCAAATACCATTACCCCCTTTGTTAGCTATATGTATCACCTCCTCTCTCCAATGCTCTCCTATTACCTTATGAGGAATTCTTGATAACCAGTGACTGAGGAAGCAACAACTCAGGCTTGTTTACAGATGGTTCAATATAGCGTGCCAAAACCATTCAAAAGTGGACAGCTGCAGCATTACTGCCCTGCCCCTCCTTGGTCTTGTTGTTATTGTTGCTGTTGTTGTCGTTGTTATTTAATTTAATTAGCCAATGTATAGTACATTATTCATTTCAGATGTAGTGTTCAGTAATTCGTCAGTTGCACATAACACCCAGTGCTCATCACCTCACATGCCCTCAATGCTCATCACCCAGTTTCCCTATTCCCCCATCCATCTCCCCTCCAGCAACCCTCAGTTTGTCTCCCAGAGCTAAGAGTCTCTCACCTCTCTGATTTCTTCCCATTCAGTTTTCTCTGCCTTCCCTTCTGATCCTCTTCACTGTTTCTTATATTCTCCACATATGAGTGAAACCATATGAAAATTGTCTTTCTCTGACTGTACAGTCCCACTTTGAATAGGCCTGAAGGACAAGGTAATATTCACTGTGAAGAACTTGATGCAGCATATCTGGTTGCTTATTTTGCTGGGAAGGAGACATGGCCAGACATATGACTCTGCATTGGATTATGAACTGTGGCTAATAATTTGAGTGGAGTCAGGGACTTCAAAGGAACATGAGATTAGAAAATTAGCAACAAGTAGGTTTAGGGAAGAGATATGTGGATAAATACCTCAAAATGGTACAGAATGTGAAGAATTCGTGTTCCTAGTGAATGTTCACCAAAGGGTGACCTCAGCAGAGGAGGATTTTAATAAGGTGGATAGGATGAACATCGATCAGCCGTTTTCCTCACCTACTCTGGTGACTGACCAACAGTCTTCATGAACAAAACGGCAGGAATGGAGGTTATGCTGGGTCCCAGTATCCTGAACTTCCATTCACAAGGGCTCCTCTGGCTACAGCCACTGCTGAATATCTAATCAGCAGAGGCTAACACTAAATTCCTAGTATGGTACCATTACCCAGATGAATCAGCCAGTTACCTGATGTCAGGTTGGTTAAAATTGATTGCTTCCATCATAGAAGGGGAAACACTTTTTTTCTTACTTGAATGGATTCATTCTAGAAATAGTTTACTTTTCATGACCATGTTGCCTTTGCCAAAACTACTGTCCATGGGCTACAGAATGCCTTATCCACTATCATAGTATTCCACTCAACATCATTTCTGATCAAAGAACCAACTTCACTATAATTGAAGTGTAGTATTAGGCTATACTCATAGAATTCACTGATCTTACTTTGCCCTGTCATTCTTAAGCATCTAGATTGATAAAAAGCTGGATGGCTTTTTGAAAACTCAGTTACACCACCAGCTAGGTGGCAACACTTTGTGGTGCTAGAACAATGTCCTCTAGAATGTGGTCAGCATATGCTGTAAATTAGCACGGAATACAATTCTCCATTGGCTAACATTCACGAGTTTGGAAATCAAAGGGTAGAAATGGAGTGACTCCTCTCAGTTCCTGCTAATGAACCACTAGCAACAGTTTTGCTTTCTTTCCCCAATATATCTATATATAGTAATATACCTTTCTTTTTCCACTGTATGTATATATAGTAATATACCTAATATATCTATATACAGTAATATACCTCTATATAATAGATTTATTATATATATGTGTGTGTATGTGTGTACTTTTTGGAAGTGACATAACCTCAATTATACATACAATCATCCATTCATGGTATATATGTAAAGATTCCTAAATACTAAATATATCTATACATAAAGCAATGGTCCAATAGAATTTAGGGTCTCTTGATTACTAGGAAGGGAGGGGTGATTTCTAGCAGCTATGAGTATACTGGATTGAGGATATTTCATGTGTACCTCAGCCAATATATTCACAGGGATTGGTTTGGTTTGAACCTTACATTTTCCTGAGATTAATTTTCTAGACAAAACTATGGCAATGCATCACTTCCATACCTAGAGTTTACTGTACTTCAAAGTATGATGTTGGTGTAACAATATATGGTGGCTGGTCAAGCCCTGCCTCTTCCTTCAAGTCTTAACATAGAAATGTTATGGCAGTTAAAAATAATGATTTATTACACTTCCATGGTTGTAACAAAATGTGTATTCAGTCTCCTAATTAATTTTTTTCCTGGTTCATTACATCCATATTCACCAGAATGGGGAAGGAAGAATTGATTCACTCAGTTGTAGCCCTCCCTGTCTTGGTGATATGTAGGGCTGTGGCCTCAGCAAGGGCAACTTTAGTTAATTCCCTCATTTGCTTCATTTCCACATTCCGGCAGTCTGCCCACAGCCCAGCGTTCTCCACACTTCTACCATAGTAATATGTATTAATTGCCCCTCTTCTTTGATCATATATTTGCAGAATTTAGGTTTCCAAGCACAGCTTCTCAACTTCTCCCATTGGCTGTTTCCTCATCTTTGTCTTGTTCAACATTCTTGTCATGATAAACTCCCTGGAGATAGTTAGGTCTCTACCACTTTTCTTTTGGCTTCAGACAACCCAGCTGCTTAGATTATCTGGAAGGCCCTTATGTTTGTTATTTGTCAGTGGGTGACTGATGTTAGGCCACTGTGAGATTCAAGATCTCATAATAATTACACTTTCTTAAAATGATTTATTTATTTTAGAGAGAATGAGAGAGAGCTTATGCTGGAGGGTGTGAGTGGGTGGGAAGGGGAGAGAGAGAGAGAGAGAGAGGGAATCTCAGGCAGACTTCCCACTGAGCATGGAACCTGACGCTGGGCTTCATCAAAGAACTCTGAGATCATGACCTGAGCCAAAATCAAGAGTCAGATGCTCAACCAACTAAGCCACACAGCACACCCATACTCATACTTTGTAATCTGTGACTGCTGCATCAATTTTCAAAGCTAGTATTTGTCAGTGTCTTGTTTTTGACATGAGTGAATGAGACTCACTGATGATTGTGTGTAATAACATTCTACCACACAAATTATTTAAATTGCATCTCTCTATATGAACAGTAAGTTCAAAGGAATCCTATTTCAACAGAAGATAAAAAATGATATTGGCTAATAGATGCTTAATGAGTGAAATTCTGGAGTCTCTCCCAATGCCTTCAGAGGAAAGTCCTTATAATCTACCCACATTGTTCAGAAATTCCAGAATTACTTTCTATGTTTACAAATATTATTTTGCTGAGCCACATTACTCAGCTCCAACTTCTTGCATATTGGCACTTTTCTTACCAGTACCATATTGCTGGTTATCTATAGGTTATAGTTTCCAGACATCACAAATAGTTGCTAAGTTGGAACTGTAAAATGAACATCTGTCTGTACAATCATCTGTCTGTGAAGCCTAGGACAGGGCACAGCTGTCTGGTCTTGACTGACCACAGCATGTTTATATTCAGATTTGATTTTCTGCCAGATAGGTAGATAGATATCACCAAAATGTTAATCGAGGCCACGTTCCAAATATTAAATCACTTTTCTTTCTTGGAAAAAAAAATATTTGTGACACATTTTTGCTTTCATTCAACAAATAAGTAATGAGCGACTTTTAAGTACCAGGCACTGTATTAGAGGCAGGACTAGAGGAATTGAGAGGACAGTTCAATGATAAGATAAGATAAGAGAGCCAGTCTCAGTCCTCATGAACTTTACTTTAGCTAGAAAGAATAGAAGCAAATATGAAAACTGCAGTGATAAATGGTGATGGCAAACTCGGCTTCCTGCCACCAGGAGCACATCTGTAGCCACAACTTCCTATTTCCCTTGAAAATAATGATCACATATACAAGTAGCTCATGCTTTCAAGATATATAAAGATAAAAAAACATATTTAATATAATACTGAAGGAAAATTGGAGTGGCATAATAAATTAGACATTAGGAGACCTGTGTTCCAAAAACTTTTCTTCTTTTTCTCAATCTTAATTTTTTTGAAATTTTCTTTTTGATGAAATTTTGTGGTTAGGAAATATGAAAATATGAATTAGTAATGCATTCAGTTCAGATGATATTGCTGCCATTTACAAATTACCACAAATGTAGTGACTTTAAATAGCGTGAATATATCATCTTACATTTCTGTAAGACAGAATTCCAACCCAGGTCTCCCTGGAATAAACAAAACGTTAGCAGAGCTACATCTTTTTCTACAAGCAGCTCTAGGGAAGAATCTATTTCTCTGCCTCTTCCAGCCTTTAGAGACCTTTCTGTGGTCTTTCCACATAAACTCCTGCCATTCAGAACCGGCAATGAGATATCAAATCCTTCTCAGTCTAACAGCTCTCTGACCACAGCTGGGAAAGGTTATTTACTTCTAAGCACTGCTGTGATTAAATTGGGTCCACCCAGGTTATCCAGGACCCTCTCCTTATCTTGAGGTCCTTAAACTTAATCAAATTGGCAAAGTCTCTTTGGCTATGTAAAGTAAGCTGTTCACAGGTGCAAAGATTAGGGTGTAGATATCTTTGGGGCCATTATTTCCACTCTTAGACATTTTTAAAATAAACATTTAAATTTGGGGATAAATTAATCAGTACATACAGAAATACAAGTACATTTTAAAAGAACTCTCCCCAGAATCTGTAGTTCCTGTGATAGGCCAATAATAGTTTTCCAAATAAGTCTGCATCATAATGTCGGCTCCAAATTGGTCATATACTCTGTGTTCCTAGTAATGGATTAATACCATATGTCCAGACACCCATTTTTAACAGTCCTTTGATATGATAGTGTCCACATAGAGGCAAATAAAGGTAATATTAATGTTGACCAATTTTAAGTAAATATGAGAAATATTAATTACCTAGATTGGCTGTCTGTAACACTCTATCCCAGAGAGCTGCCAAATCTACCACTTAATTCTAACTTTTGATAGGAGTGGTGACATACATAAATTAGTCATTTTCTCTTAATTTTCTAAACCACAAGCTATACGGTACTTTTCTTTTTTTAATAAAGTATTTAAAACTGAGTCTGAAATTTAATTTATCTAGTAATGGAATTTAAATAAGTCAAATTAGCAAATGTTTACTGAAGCTTTACTACCAGGGAAAGGCACTTGCTTGACAGTTAATTTAAAAAACAAACGAACAAACAGAAACCACCATAATTAATATATGCATATAGTACATTTTTATTCATAATAAACTGCTTTATCAAACTCTTTAGTCGTCTCCATTCCACAAGATGGGTGTAGAAAACATGGTAATAGTTGTCTATGAGACAAAATTTCGTTGAATTTGATGCAGAGCTGTCTGTAATTCAGAGGAGGAATGGATGCCATATGCAAGGTCAGTTTGAATAAGCAAATCACAGATGAATGACATGAATTTTCTTTGTTTTTGAATCCTAATAACTCACAGACTGAGGTAATCTTTACGCTCTGCTTTTTATATAGAATGTGAAGAAAGCAGAAGAGCAAATTCCTTTCATCTTCTTTCACCCACCTAGACCTACTTCTTGGTAGAATTCCTTATCTTGTATATTTTGGTCAGAAACAAAATGTCTATGTGAAATAAAATCTAGCTTTGCATAAGCAATATGGCCACCAAATGATCCTCCATATGCTTGTTAGTTTCATGGTTAGTCTGCTTCATCCTGGAATGGGTAAAATTCATCCAAGCTTACCAGTACTGCCAGGAGGCTCATCAAGCTGTGATCACTGTAACTTTTCATCTTTTAAGGTCCCCACATTGGACATAATCCCTCTAAAGTTTTGAAATCCATGCTTTTATGGTTGCCAACTAAGAAAAGGAGATTTGACAATAGATGAGAAAATCGGAGCTCTGATTATTTCTAATATTCTGACTGCCCTAATCGGTTGTCCCAGGAAATGAAAATAAGTGAACATATTAGATTGTGAAGCATCATTGTTTGTTAGCTTTAGTTTTCCATTTGGCCAGTAAATTGCCCAAGAGTGGTGGTTTAATTCTAAAAGCAGTATTTGATTGGGGAACTATCCTGCAGACATGTGACAAACCACAGAAGCTAAGAAACCTCTGGCCAACAAAAGGAGCATGAGAAAAAACAGTTAAGTGATATAATTAAGAAATGCACTTAGGAAAACATTCACAACTTCACCCAACTTAATATTTTGAAACCCAGACTTCTCATATCTCAATTAAAAGTGCAGTCAATTTGGAATCTAAAGATCTACTTTTTTTTTTAATGTATTCACTTGTCCTTTTGATTTCAGAGCAACTTACACTTGCTGAACTTTTCATTAAATGGACTATGACTTAAATTTCTAACTTTGAACTCCCATTACATATATAAGTATTTTTCCTCTTGATCTCTCTTGATAGTCTAGCACAGTACTTTAGCATGAGGCATATAGATCATGTTACTGTAAGTACTAAACTAAGCCAATGATTCTGCATTGCTTAATGCAGAGATTTTTCCACATCAACTGTATTTAAACTGAAGGGAGGTGGAATGTGTGTGGCTCAGTTCTGCACTCATGCTGGGCCTATTTGTCCCTGGAACCATTCCTCATATTTTTCCTGCTATTCTGGCTTCCACACGTCATAGGAAACATTTCCTAGACTCAAGTTAGCTGCCTTCTGGCAATGTTTAGCCTATTGGAAGCACTGGCAGGAACTCCTGGCAAGGGCAGTCTACTGCAAATACTACTTTTTCTTTTTTTTTTTTTTTTTGAGTTCCAGGTACACAGAACAGATTCATTTGGCTTCACATTCTCTTCATACTGCTGGCTCCTTGGTGCCAACTAACACTACCTTCTCCCTCCAGTTCTTTGTCCAAAATGTGATCATGGTTTCCAAGTAGCTTCCAGTACTTCTCCAGTCCCTCAGATTTTCAGTGCCTATGTATCAAGTCCCTGTACCGTATTCACTGTATTACAAATATTTGCAGGTATCCCCTTTCCTGAGTAGTCTTTGACTGATGCAGGACCCTCACAGGCTTTGTGACTAGATCTGCTCCTTGTTTACACATTGTGATGCTGGATTTCTAAAGAATCCTTTGAATGAAGAGGGGATTCTGAATCCACATGAAAGGTTTGAAACTTAGCTTAGATGTGAAATCCAAATTCCCCAAGAATTCAACCCTTCCAGTCCCTATTCCCATCCTGATTTGGCATTCTTATTCCTGGTTTCTGCCTAAAATGTACTCCAGTAAGTCTATCCATATACTTACTTGCCCATGATCATAATTTTGTTGATATCATTGTCTCTTAGAAAATACCCTTCCTTCCCAAGTATCCATATTAAAATCCTACCCCAAATTCATAGGCATGAACAAATACTATAGTTTCTCATTATTTACAAATTTCGTAGTTGCACATTTCCCTGTCCACTGTAATTTATTTATAATCCCCAATTCATTCTCACTGTCATTTGCAGATATAGGTGGAATGGGGGAAAATTTTCCCTCTATCTCCTAAAGGCAGTGTTCCTTGTTGAGATAGAACAAAGGTGATATTCTGTCTTCTTAGTTCAGCTCTCCTACTATAAACAGAGCCCTTTTCATAACCTTAGTACCAGGCTTTACACATTTTTTGTGCTTTTGGTTGGTGACTTTACTCTTTAAAATGGCCCCCAGGTGTAGTGCTGAGGTGCTGTCTGGTGTTTCTAAGTGTGAGAAGGCCGGGATGTGACTTACAGAGAAAACAAGTGTTATATAAGCTTTGTTCAGGCATGAGTTATACGCTGTTGACCATGAGTTCAATGTTGATGAATCAAGATATATATTAAATAAGGTGCTTTTACTTTCTTTTTTTTTTTTTTTTTAAGATTTATTTATTTTAGAGGGAGAAGGACAGAGGAAGAGAGAGAAACTCAAGCAGACTAAGCACAGAGCTGACATGGCTCAATCTCACTACCCTGAGATCATGACCTGAGCTGAAATTAAGAGTCGGAGGCTTAAGCCACGGAGTCGCCGAGGCTCCCCACATTTGATGAGGTGTCTTAAAAAGGAAATACACATAAAATAAGATTGCGTATTGATTGGTTGATTAGATGCTCAAAGTAAACTAACTCAGTTTTCTCCTAGAAGCAGTGGTAATATTTGAAAATTCATGCTCATGGTGACTCTATAGAACATAACTAACCAAGAATAATGTGGATCAGGTGAACCATGAGAGACTATGGACTCTGAAAAACAATCTGAGGGTTTTGAAGGGGCGGGGGTGGGAGGTCGGGTACCAGGTTTTGCTGGTGACTTTACTCTTTAAAATGGCCCCCAGGTATAGTGCTGAGGTGCTGTCTGGTATTTCTAAGTGTGAGAAGGCTGGGATGTGACTTACAGAGAAAACAAGTGTTATATAAATACCAGGTATTATAGAGGTACCAGGTATTATAGAGGGCACGGATTGCATGGAGCACTGGGTGTGGTGTAAAAATAATGAATACTGTAATGCTGAAAATAAAAAATAAATTAAAAAAAGGAATATATTTACCTAAAAAACAAACCCATATTAAAAAATAATAAAAATAGGGACGCCTGGGTGGCTCAGTTGGTTAGGCAGCTGCCTTTGGCTCAGGTCATGATCCCAGCGTCCTGGGATCGAGTCCCACATCGGGCTCCTTGCTCAGCAGGGAGCCTGCTTCTCCCTCTGCCTCTGCCTGCCATTCTGTCTGCCTGTGCTCGCTCTCTCCCCCTCTCTCCCTTTGATAAATAAATAAAATCTTAAAAAAATAATAATAATAATAATAAAAATAATGTGGATCTACTGTATTCCCCTGTCTAGGAAGTTTCCTCCAATCTCTCTCCCCTCTAGTTTCCTCTGTTTTAATTTCCTATAACCCTTTTCTGTAATTCCTTCCTGTCTTCAGAATAAGACATGCTTAAATATTCAGGGTGAACAACAGAAATATCTCTTAACAGAACACACTCAAAGGTGAAAAGTAAGCCAAGAATAAGTGGGTAGCCAAAGTCAGTAAGCCAGAAAAAGAAGGATAAGTGCTGTGTAAAACCATGGAGGTATGATGCAAGATTGAAAGCTTCAATCTCCAGCCAGAATTAAGAAAAGCTCAGGGCAAATAGCAAATGAGTTATCTAGGGGAAAAAAGGCCTCCAGTTGGTGGTATTGTGTAGGACTAGCTTTTATATACTCACTATAAAATGGCTTTGAGGAAGATTGACTGCACTGAAAGTGCCAGAAATTGGGCAGACACCTGTCATCACTTTGTGCCTTCTATTAGAACTCTTTATGGCCATGTCATATTCTAACTAGACTGTAAGCTCAGGATCTGAGGATGATTCATTTGTGTTAATGTCTAACAATCTCCCACACATAGTCACTATAAATATTTCTTGAATAAGTGCATGCAAGAATAGGTCCTACTGTATCCTCCATTAATGTAAAAACTGCAACTTTTACTAGTTAATAATAATCTGATTTTCAGGGCAAACTTTGTATTGCTTAAGTGTCAGTCACATGGCCATGATTATTTTTCTTTTAATTTTTGAAAGATGAGAAAAACTCCTTGTATAACCTAATATAAACCAAGTGTAATACCACCAGTGTGAGTATCGAATAAATTGAAGTTGTTGTGTTATCAGTTTTACAGGATTTTTGCAAGAAGTTTAGTAAATACAAAAGTATCATTATTGTTAGTAGATAATACTTCTTACAGAAATCATGAGTTTAAAGTTTATGAAATGGACTTCAAATAACTAACATGTTCATAAGGAAATGATGCTGTTGGCTAATGCCATTACTTTATCTTTATACCTATCACATTGTCTCAAAAGTATTTTTAGCTTGAGAAAATATAAAATACTAGGTACAGGTCAAATTTTAGCTGAAGGTGATCATTACTAAGAAAGTTATTGCCTTGGTTCTTAGTCATTGCACATGTCTCATGTAATAAAATGGTAACTTAGCATTAATCTAAGTCTATTCCTTTTAAGTTTTTTCTAAAATTATAAAGAACCTTTCTTAAATGTTTGGGCCAGTATGTTATTTATTATCTCAGACATTTCCTGGGGGAAATGATATCAAATTGATTTGAAAACAATAATTCTTATAGAAATATATGGAATTGACATAGTCAAATATTCCTTTCTCATTCATTCTTTACTTTGAATAATTAGCTTCAGTAAAAAAGCTGTTATGTAACTCCATCTGCTTATTTTAGTTCTAATCATATTTGTGGAAACAATAAGTTGAAAATTAGCCATCTTATAAATCACTCTCTTTAGATTTAGCCATCATTTTCTTGGTCTAAATGATAAGGTTTTCCACAGTAGAAAAGCTATAAGCCATGCTCAAAAAAGCACTTTTCTAGCATTCTTATGGTTCCAAAAGTTATGATTGGATCTTTTTTTTCAATTTCAACTTCAGCGGGCCCTTTGCATGAAATTGCTATGCTCAATAGCATAGAAAGAAAAAGGTTCATCAAGAAGATCTTTTGATGTTCACTCCCTGAAAAGCTATATTGTGTCTTATTGCTACTTAGATTTGCTGAGGAGCTAAATGGATTGTAAGGTGATGATATGGAGAAATAACAGAACTAAAAATAATTCTTTCCCATTATAGAATAGCAGAATATGAATTTATTTGGCACTTCTACCAAGGCAAATTACATGTAATTTTACTTCTGACAGCCATACGTATTTTTGCAATTTTAGCCATATTCCGCTTCACTGTGCAGTATTGTCAAATGTTTCACTGAATCATAATCCTTAATCCTGGGAATGAATCAGATGTTCCATGAAAATGTCTCTGTTCGTTGAAAAGCACAAATATTGTTAAATAAATTAGAGTACTTCATCAAATCATTTGATATTAGAGATCCAAAATTCATTTTATGACAGATTCAACTATAATTTCTATTTTACACACATACACACACACACACACACACACACACACATTCACAGGCTCATTGTTCTTAATCTCTCTTTAATGATCCCAAGAAATAATAAGTTTTTGTGGAACATGGAGGTACCAATGACTTGCCTTCCTTTCCCCCCACTTCCCACCCAAGAACCTAGAAGTAAGAGGAATATAGCTGACTTTTGAGGAATGAACAATTTTTAACTCATAATAAGAGACTCAAACCATGGAACTATAACATGCATCTAACCCTAGATCAGTCAGTGATGTGTTAAAAGATAGGGAACCAGGGGTGCCTGGGTGGCTCAGTGGGTTAATCCTCTGCCTTCAGCACAGGTCATGATCTCAGGGTCCTGGGGTTGAGCCCCTCATCAGGCTCTCTGCTCAACGGGGAGCCTGTTTCCCCCTCTCTCTACCTGCCTCTCTGCCTACTTGTAATCTGTCTGTCAAATAAATAAATAAATACATAATCTTAATTTAAAAAATAAAAGATAGGGAACCATTAAGAAACAGTAGGGTCCACAAGAAAAAAATGTGATGGTGTAGATCAAGAGTTGGCCACAGTGGCACTGAGCCTATGAGAACACAGTGAACTAGATCACAAGAAAGGAATTCCATGTGGAGAAACGGGGTATTTTATCAGGTTTTATTCTGGCCTTGATAAATAGCTCAAAACTCAACCCATTTACCTTTACTTTAATTCTATGTTTATTATGATTAAACTTCTCTGCTCAGTAAGGCAGATTCTCCAGCATCTTACAGAAGAAAAAGGAGGAATGTGCTCTAGAAAATGGATGTGAGCAGCCCAGTGACTAGAAAGCTTTAGTCCCCATTATAAATTAATAAAGACATCAGTGAGTATTAATTCTATACTGGCATCAGGTGAATATAATTATTATTGGTTTGTTTCCCTAATAACCAAGTTATTTCTAGCCATATTGATAAAATTTTTATTTCCCACCTATAAGGATGAAGACCACACATTAAACCTTGGTAAATTTAGAATAATATTGCCATTCTTTGAGATCTGCTGACTTAAATAAATCATAGCAGAGCTACATGACTGTCTGCCAGACATTATGACAAAAATAATATCTAATAGCAAATTAAAGGGACACCTGGGTGGCTCAATAGGTTAAGCCTCTGCCTTCAGTTCAGGTCATGATCCCAGGGTCCTGGGATCAAGTCCCACACTGGGTTCTTTGCTCAGTGGGGAGCCTGCTTCTCCCTCTGCCTGTTGCTCCCTCAGATCGTGCGTTCTCTCTGACAAATAAATAATTGTTTTACAAAATAATAGTAAGTCATACAAATTACAACATATGCAATGATTTTAGTTTTCTTCTTTCCATTAACATGAGAGAACTGCTCTTAGTTTTAACTCTACAACCTTCCAATATAAAATAATTTTAACCTACAAATAGGCAATTTTACAAGATTTAAGTTAAAACTCAGTGCTATTTTGTTTATTAGTCTTGCTCAATGTGTTTTACAGATACATCTTTTCTTTGTTCCTTAAACATCCCCCTCGGGACGCCTGGATGGTTCAGTTGGTTAAGCAGCTGCCTTCGGCTCAGGTCATGATCCCAGCGTCCTGGGATCGAGTCCCACATTGGGCTCCTTGCTCGGCAGGGAGTCTGCTTCTCCCTCTGTCTCTGCCTGCCGTTCTGTCTGCCTGTGCTCACTCTCGCTCCCTCTCTCTCTCTGATAAATAAATAAAATCTTAAAAAAAAAAAAAATCCCCCTCTACTCACTTGTTCTTATCAATTTATACCAGAGAGATCATTTTACACTTTTGGGTGCTGGGCCTTGTTTGCTCTAAGCTGCATTTTCTCCCTAATTATACTCTGGTAGCAAAGAAATTATTTCTGAACCCTAATTTCCCCAGGCTTTCTTCTCACCTGGTTACCTGATGGGTTCGCCAGTGGAAGGCACTGGTGGGAGTATGGAAGAGCAAGACAGAAGATACGAGATCCATTCTTCTTCTCCCCTGTCTCTTGTTTTGGGGTATCTCTGGCAGGAGCTGTATCTCCTCCTCCTCCCACGGGACAGGCTTGCTCTATCTCTAGCTTCCATGGGTTGACTTCAGCCCAGCAGTTACACTCCTCTTCTCCATGATCTTCCCATTTAGGGTATAAAAATGATTAAAGGAAACCTCACTTAAAATGAAAACAGGGAGTCCTGAATGGGGTCCTCTCACACACTACCACTTGCTGCCGTCCACAGGGTCCAACAGAAGTTTACCGCACATTCCCCAACAGGAAGAAGCTTACCCCACAACGCTCAGCCCATGAGAAGCCACCACCACCTGGAATGCTCATCCTTGAGCTTTCATTCTGAACAGCCCCTGTCCAACTCCCCCTGTTTTCTCTCTAAAATCATGTTTCTTTCCTTTGTGTTTCAGACTTGCCTTTGGTTCACCAGAGTTTGCTTGTCCTGAATTGCCATTCCTCTGCTATTCTCCGTGTCTGGGATCCCTAGGCGAGGCTCAGCCGGTCCATCGCCTGCATAATTCTCTGCGCTGTGTTTTTTTCTGTCGGAAATCTTGGAGTGATTTCTCTTTTCTTCACTAGACCCTGACAGATAAAATACCTAAAGATTACGAACTGATAGATTTGAATTCCATTTTATTCTTATCACCAAATCTACAAAATAGGAGTCTGAACTCTTCTCCCTCTCAACTGAAAGAGATTTGCCCACCTACCAATAGCAGACTCATCCACACACCATTGCTATCCTGTCTCTTCTGCTTTTCCCAATTTCTTATTTCTAGTTTAAAATATCTAATTATGGATACGATTCATAAATGTAATCAGTTTCTAGTAGAATCATTTCTCGAAAGGCCCTTCCTTGGAGGCAAATTCCTATCCAGCAACTGCCTCAATTTTTTTCTTTTCCAGGTAAATCTAACCAAAAATTTGTCTAAACTGATTTTGTCTATTTCTTTCAACTTTAAGTCTATTTCATACTGATGTCCATCCTGATGACTCTACCTGAAACCTGTGTCAAGCTGGATCAACTTTTCTTTTAAATTTCTTAATGAAAAAATTTTTATAACCTCCAAGTTGAATTGGCCTTTATTTTATTTTATTTTTTTTTCTTTTTTTTTTTCTTTTATTTCTTTTTTTTTTTTTTAATTTTTATTTCCAGCATAACAGTATTCATTATTTTTGCACCACACCCCGTGCTCCATGCAATCCGTGCCCTCTATAATACCCACCACCTGGTACCCCAACCTCCCACCCCCCGTCCCTTCAAAACCCTCAGATTGTTTTTCAGAGTCCATAGTCTCTCATGGTTCACCTCCCCTTCCAATTTCCCCCAACTCCCTTCTCCACTCTAAGTCCCCATGTCCTCCATGCTATTTGTTATGCTCCACAAATAAGTGAAACCATATGATAGTTGACTCTCTCTGCTTGACTTATTTCACTCAGCATAATCTCTTCCAGTCCCGTCCATGTTGCTACAAAAGTTGGGTATTCATCCTTTCTGATGGAGGCATAATACTCTATCCCCAGGGGTACAGGTATTTTATTTTTTAATTAACTTATTTATTTTTATAACCTCCAAGTTGGATCAACCTTTAACTGAAGAAACGTGAACACTTTTTTGTCCTCATTTTAATTGCCTGTACAGTAGCTTTTAACAAAGCCAGTCTCTCTTTCCTGAAAGCTTTGGTCTCTCACTCTCAGATTCCATACTCTTCTGAGTTTCTTGTTTGCTTGCTTACTGATCTCATTACCTCTGTCTCATTTGCCAGCTCTAGCTTGTCGATTTAACCTCAAAATTCAGGATTTCCTAATGGCTTAGGACAGGTTCCCTAAACCTCCATAATCTCTTTGAAGGTTTTAAGAGTCATCTCTATAGTGATGGCTCTGAAGATTTAAACTCAGTTAACTCCACTTTTCTGAGACTCATATCCAATTCCTAATTGAAATCTCTACTTAGCTATCTCATGGACATGTTGCATTTAACCTGGAATAATATAAATTTCCATGTTCCCAGTCTTACTGTGTCTTACTTGTTTCATGAAATAAGATCAAAACAAACCTGGTGGGCCTAACCAGAATTTTTTTTTTAAAAGATTTTTTTATTAATTTGTCAGAGAGAGAGAGAGCGTGAACACAGGCAGACAGAATGGCAGGCAGAGGAAGAGGGAGAAGCAGACACCCTGCCGAGCAAGGAGCCCGATGTGGGACTCGATCCCAGGACGCTGGGATCATGACCTGAGCCGAAGGCAGCTGCTTAACCAACTGAGCCACCCAGGCGTCCCCCTAACCAGAATTTTAAGAGACATATTTGAGACCCTTTTTTTTTTAAGATTTAATTTATTTATTTGACACAGAGAGAGGTATCACAAGTCGGCAGAGAAGCAGGCAGAGAGAGTGGGGGAAGCAGGCTCCCCGCTGAGAAGAAAGCCCATCTCGGGACTTGATCCCAGGACCCTGAGATCATGACCCATGCCGAAGGCAGAGGCTCAACCCACTGAGCCACCCAGGCACCCCTATTTGAAACCCTTCTAATTTCAATCCATTAGCCATAAACTTAACATTTATGAAATGTGCATAATGTGCTATATATCATAATGGATTCATTACAAACATTTATCTCTCATAATCTATTAATGAGGTATATACTATTGCTTATTCCCTTTTAATGGATAAAGAAATTACAGCAGAAAAAGTATAGGTGATGTACCAAAAGACACACAGCTAGTAAGTGATAGAGCCAGGATTTTAGGACAGACCATTCAGTTTTAGAACTCATGTTTAAAAATATTGCACTATGTCTCAAATTATAATAAAGCCAGAGTTAACACATTAGTAGCACTTATTAGGCATAGTTGTAAATACTTTAGATATATTAAATCATTTATGAGGAACATATTGATATTAAGCCTATTTTGTAGGTCAGAAAATACACAGAGAGATTCAATAATTTTCCCAAAGCCAGTAAAGTATAGAAACAGAATTTAAAACTGGTTACCCTGGTCCATGAGTCTGTCCTCTTAATCACCATGCCATATATCATCTTAATCATCTTGTGACTTCTACCTGCAAAACAAATTTTTATGTTTTTTCTTGGCCGAGGAACAAAACCATGCTAAGATTCTTAAGAAGAAGCCAAAATACATAACTTGTTCGGGGATCTGGGATGACAATCAGAACATTCTAAGTTGGAAGAGCTCAGGCTACAGAGCAGGGGAAAGTTTAGGATTGTTGTTAAGTGTTTGGATCCAGCTAATTGACAAACGTAGGACTTGCCATAGGAAAACCCATCGCTAGTTCTTCCAACAAGCAAACTAAACATTATAGTTAGGCAGGAAGGAAGCAGAATGTCACTTTTTTTTTTTTAAGATTTTATTTATTTATTTGTCAGAGAGAGAGGAGCGAGATTGAGCACAGGCAGACAGAGTGGCAAGAGGCAGAGGGAGAAGCAGGTTTTCCGCCAAGCAAGGAGCCCGATGCGGGACTCGATCCCAGGATGCTGGGATCATGACCTGAGCTGAAGGCAGCTGCCTAACCAACTGAGCCACCCAGGCGTCCCCAGAATGTCACTTTTAACCAGTATGAGAATGTGGCACGGATATGGCAGGCAAAAATGCCCCTAATCTGTAAACTTATTTTGTAAGAAGCAGAGAGGTTGAAGGAGGCATATATATGGTTAAATTAATTTGCAAGTGCTCTGAGACTAACACCTAGGTCTTCTGATTCATACTCAAATGATTATATTATGTCATGTGGACTTTCCTGTGGTCCTTTAATAAATAAACCAAGAAATAACAATAAATAATAAACCAAGAAATAAGACAGTAGGTATGAGAACAACAAAAGTTCATGAAAAAACAATGCCAGGTGTCAAGACACAAGGAATTGATATTTGGTGAGCATCTTACTAGGGAGGAAATCAGAGCCCATAAATTTTATGAGATACTCTTTCAAATAAGTTCATGTAATTTGGAGGGAAAGAGGAAAAAGTAGTGACAGAATTAACTTCAAAAAATTCTCTCTTTGCGTCCTGTTTAGCTGAAATGTTTTAAACCAGGATACTGGTAAGAGCTACTAAGAATATTTCCACAATTATAAAAATACATAACATGTGGGACCAGCTCATTTACATATGATTTGAATATGTCATGAGAGAGATGAACAACAGAAGACTTGAAATAGAAGTATCAGTCATACTAGTACCTAATTACGAAATCAAGATTTAAGCAGAAGAACTTAAGTATCTTTGTACATAGACCACATTTTGTAACCAGTTAAAGTTTAGCAAAAGGTACATATGTTCTTAAAGTTTAATTTTTACATTGCCATATATTGTGAATGTTAAAAGAGTAAAGTTCTTGGCACCAGAATTAGATGCAGCTGCCCCATGCAAAGGATGGTTTTGGAGCTGTCACGGCTCTACAGAGCACGATTTAATGAATGGTTTGTGATTACTATCATCCTATTTCCTCCAAAATAATGAGGAGAATGCTGTTGCAGGACAAGAATCATTTATCCGAAACTGTTGGAACAAGGCAGAGAAAGACACATACTATATGGTATCACTTATATGTGAAATTTAGAGGGAAAAAAAAAAGCTGATTTCACAGAGAAAGAGAACTGAACGGTGGTTGCCAGAGGCTAGAGGAGGAAATAGAAAGATGTAAGTCAAAGGATACCAATTTTCAATTATGAGATGAATAAGGTCTGGGGTACCCGGGTAGCCTGGTCAGTTGAGCCACTGACCCTTGGGTTCAGCTCAGGTTGTGATCTTGGGGTGGGATTGACTTGACTCACGTCTGAGACACCTTGAGATTTTCCCTTTCCCTCTCCCTTTGTTCCTCCCTCACCTTGTGCACATGTTGCTTTCTCTGGCTCTCTAAAGTAAATAAGTAAATCTTTTTAAAAAGGTAAATTCTGAGACTCTAGTTGTGCAGCATAGCATGACGAAGATAGTTACTAATACAGAAATTTACCTCACACACACAAAGAGGCACCTATGTGAGATCATGGATGTGCTAATTATCTTGATCTTGGTAGCCGTTCCATGAGGTGCATGTGTGTAAAATCATCGTGCACATTTTGCATATATAGAATTATATTAAGTATTTCTCAACAAAGTAAAGGAAAATATGTCTTAAACAATTATTGGGCCAGATGTTTTCCAAAATCATAACCTATTACATTTGAGAAATGTAATGTGAAGTGCATTTCAAGTATTACAAATATTACACAACTCTCCACAAGGCGTTTGGGAAGCACCCTGTCATCAATCATTGATATTTACACTAAGGGGAAAAGGCAGACTATAAATAGTCTATTGTCAGATCATGTCCAGTTTTTGTCACAAAATAAGTTCAGTCCAGGTCAGTTTTTGCCCTTCCAGAATACATTTAAGATAATTATTATCATAATAAAGATAAAATCTTTATTTAAGATCTTAAAATCTCTTTCTGAGATTTTGGATTTCAAAATTGCACATAAAGTTTGTGGGTTTAGCCAAGAGTATCATGGTGATTAAGAGCGACACCTAGTGGCAAATACATGGATCTCCATTATATAAATATTTGCTATTAATTATAAGGCTGCTAAGATGTTAAGCAAATAATCAAGTATTTTGTGTCTAGTCATATAAAAATACATAAGCAAATTTGCCTACATGGAATAGAGGAATAGTATAATTCTTGAATAGTAGAATTCTTGTCTACTGTTGTATGGAGTCAAGCACACCTCCTGTCAATACAATATGATCAGTGTAATGGAAGATCAGAGAACAGACCTTAGGGGTAGTGGTCAAAGGAGACTTTCTGGAAGAGAAGATACCTAAGTAAGGTCTTAAAAGAAGAAAAGGGATAAGACTGTTTCTACAAAAAAAAATTTGCACAGAGGAAAGCAAAACCAAGAGATTGAAATTGGTACAAGTACTGATAATAGAGGCAGGGGAATGATTCATGATTCATTTGGGAATCTATTATTCCTTATTGTTTTTTTTCTTTTATTTTTACTTGGTTGTTTAATGTAAGTCACCATTCTCTCTGTTGATTTCATGATCCACTAAGAGATATTGATTGGGATGATATTGCTCTAGAAGGAATGTTGATTTGTTTAAAAAGAATATATATATACACACATAAAATACTTGAATAATAAAACTGATATATAGAAAATTATGGTTTGGGGTTCAAAAGAGAGAAGGCATGAAAATGATTTTGTTGGAGAAAATAAGTCTTGATGTTAACCTTGAAGGATGTCTGATATTTGGATGTACAGAGAGTGGGGTAACATTGCATGAGGGCTCAACCTCTTCTCAGTGAAGGATCAGTTGGGTTGAATGGGTGCATTTAGAGGAACAAAAGAAGATTAGATAAGTGTGAAGAAATCTAGCAGGATTGGTATTGCAGATGACAACTATTCTTTCTGATTGCTTTTCTAGTGAATGGGATTTGGAAATATACATTACTATATCTTTGTATCTACCGTGTGTGGTAAGTGTTCTTAGCATTATTTTATATAGAGGAGGAATAAGACATTTAGAGGTTAAGTAACTTGAACTCAGACCTAGTAAATGAAAGACTGCTGTTAAAGTTCATTCCCTGATCCTAATGTCTATAATTCTAACTACTAAAATAAAGACAGATTAATTAGGGAAAATGAGCTACTTTGTAGAATATCTAAAATGCTGAGGTGAATAGTGTAGATTTTTTATTTTATAGTCAGTAGGACTAATAGCATTTAATTACAGAATGATATAAGAATTTTTTAAAATATGCATTTGCCAAAATGATGAATTCGTGTGTGGGTCCAATGCTATTAAAGCATTATTAGACATTCTGGAGTTATCATGATAAAGATTAGACTGCAGTTCCTAAGAACCCATGGATGGGTGAAGCATTACCCAAGAGCATCCTCAAACCAGAATGTCTACAAGAAGAAGGAAGTATTAGAGTTTTTTAGTCTTATTTAGGGCTAAAAACAGATGGCAGGGTCTGGGATTTGAGGACTTAAGTTTCTAGTTTCCACTTTCTGAAGTACAGTGTGTCCGTAGCCAAAACAAGAAAAAAGAGATTCAGACTTCCAGTTTCAGCATGAGATTTAAAATGGCAGCAAATTTGTGCTCGCTTCAGCAGCACATATACTAAAATGGCAGCAAATTTAAAAGACAAAGGGATTACTTATTAATATTAAAGAGATAATATTATTTGCCATATAGTATGTTTTTAGTAAATACTTGAACGAATAAGCAAGTAGATATTCAAGTTTTTAATTTTAATTTTTATGAATTGAAGTGATAGACAAAATTCAAATGTAGATAATTCAGTTCAATTAAAAATATATTTATCTATCTCTGGCCTAACTACAATTTGTATTGTGTATTTCACAAAATGTGATATCAGTAAAAAGAAAGAATGGGAAGGAAGCATAAATCTTTAAACAAAAATTTCAAAGAGAAAAACAAATTTTCTTGAACTTAATTATTAATTAGGAAGAATGAAGATACTCCAAAAGAGAAAAATAAATCAATTGCATCTCACTCTACTTACTGACAAACCATGAAAGTCTTAATAAGATGAAGTCTTCCCAGTGGCAAAAGGGTACTTCCAAACCATGGGCATTTTTATCTCTTGGCCTAAGAATTTTGTGGATTCTTAGAATTTCAACTAAAATGCTGCTTTGGTCATTAGTTTTCATTAGTCTTCACTAATAATGAATCCAAGATGATGTTGAGATTTGGAATTTGACTAATTAAATTTCCACACTGGATCCTTGGCAAACTTTTTTTCTGTTGATATCAGGATATCAAATTTGAAATGACCAATCATGATTTCCTGAAAATTCAAGTCTAAGTCTCAAATGTGTTTTGCTCTTATGTTTGCCATAGTCAAGTTAAACAGTGATTCTTTGAATTGAAACATTACATCCATTTTATTAGCATATTTCCCTTATTTTCTATCTGTTGAAATTGTAATTATGTTTCAAGAGCCATCTTAACAACAGACATTGCTGAAGCTCTTGCAGACTTTTACAAGTTTTCAAAATGATCTCCTTTCCGTAATCTTTTCCCCCTCTCTCGTCCTCAAAACCATCATAATGTGATACCTAGAGAGAGTTTGGGAATGAGCTTTGAGGAATATCTAATTAAAAGGCAAAAGAAGGGAGGAGCAGCCAGGGTAGTGGGATCTAGAGGGAAACCGAGGATTAATAAATAATCCAGGGAGGGAAGTCATTTCTTTTTTTTTCAATTTATTTATTTTCAGAAAAACAGTATTCATTATTTTTTCACCACACCCAGTGCTCCATGCAATCCATGCCCTCTATAATACCCACCACCTGGTACCCCAAGCTCCCACCCCCCCGCCACTTCAAACCCCTCAGATTGTTTTTCAGAGTCCATAGTCTCTCGTGATTCACCTCCCCTTCCAATTTACCCCAACTCCCTTCTCCTCTTTAACACCCCTTGTCCTCCATGATATTTGTTATGCTCCACAAATAAGTGAAACCATATGATAATTGACTCTCTCTGCTTGACTTATTTCACTCAGTATAATCTCTTCCAGTCCCGTCCATGTTGCTACAAAGCCTGTGATACCAACAACGTCATGTACCTTGAGTCAGCAAAGGATGTTAATTAAGTTGAGTAGAAAAGTGGGAGTTGGAGCCGACTGCAAATAGATGAGAAATGTCTCTTCATCCCCACCACTTTAGTAGAGATCTTGCTCTGCCATGTTCTTATTTGTTTTTAAATTTTATTTATTTTTTTGACAGAGAGAGATCACAAGTAGACAGAAAGGAAGGCAGAGAGAGAGAGAGAGGGAAGCAGGCTCCCTGCTGAGCAAAGAGCCCAATGTGGGACTCAGTCCCAGGACTCTGGGATCATAACCTGAGCCAAAGACAGAGGCTTAACCCACTGAGCCACTCAGGTGCCCCAACTCTGTTGTTTTCTATTATAGTTATCTGTTCACAGGTCTTTCCTCATGAGACTACCTGTTGTTTGCCTTTGGATACCTAGTGTGTGGCATAGTACAAATGCATTTTATTTATTTGGATTTATATTGACTTCAGATCGCCTCTTTATTATTTTGCACAGACACTCACACGTTTTGCCGCATTAAGTACTCTCACACCCATGAAGCTTGAGTGAGCCTGCTATGCATGAGAGAGCAAGAACAGGTGCTTCAGCACAGCCCAGAGCCTCTAGCGTTCCATCAGAGGTCTCTGATTCCTTTTTCCATCATTGAGGCTATGTGCCTCATAGAAGTACAGTACAATATCAGAGAATATTTTTATTATGTCTGCCACTGCTCATTAGTTTTTTATTAAAAATTATTTCATTTGTGGAACTGTCAAAACCACAAATTCATTTAACATTTTAAAACCTTATCAACTTCTCTTTTTTAATTTCCACTTTGCAGTGAGAATATGCAACGCTGTTCAGCTCTTCCATAACTGAGATAATCCTTTATAATAATTTCAATTGAAAATATAAATTGGCTATCAGCATAATGAAGAAAGCAGTAAAACATTTTACAAAAGATTTATTGTGGAGTTGAAGAAATAAAGCACAGTTATCCAAAGCCGTGAGTTAAATAGAAGAAAAGAGGAAGTAAAGAAAATTAAAATTAGACCAGACTAGGAATGAAATAATTTTAGAGGAAAGGATCTTGCCTGGTCCTTGGGTATATGATTTTTATAACGTATGAAACAGGCCTTATGGATTTTTCCTTCTCAAATGTTTTACAACAACTGAGAGAAGTTCTTAAAATATTTTCCCTCTGGGTGCCAAGATCTTCTTATACTTCCTTCACAAATGAGCTTCTTTGAAATGCTGATTAATAAGACAGAGATGCAGTTGTATTAGTCTTTTGATTTCTCGTGTTTGTTTCTCATTTTCATGAAAAATGGGATATGATTCACTCCCTAATCAAATTCTCTGTGTCCATTAATGTTGAACATCACATCGTCCCCTTGGCTTTTGGGTCATGGTTGTCCTGATGCTTTTTTTCTTCTGCTTTTTCCTTTAGGCAAGTCTTCAGAGTAGTTGTGGCTTGCCACTTATTATATTCTTCGTCAAGTAGAAATCATATAGCTTACAACTACTCTTTTCATTTTCGTTGGATTGGCACCTTTTCATCTACCCTTTCATCCTACTTTATATTGATTTTATAGCATCTTTTATCTTTGTTTCCCTTACAGCTTTTATTACTGTTTTTATACACACAAGTATATAATGGGGCTCACTTTCCATCAATCTTGTGACAGTCCATTCAATAATTCAACAAATACTCTGATGACTTCTTGAATGTTGCTTTTATAAACCAACAAATCTCCTATCTTCTGAATGTGACTTTTGTGTCGTTTCCTTTTAGGTCCTATGAATTTGCTTTCCATTGATGTTTGCACTTAAAAAAAAAATATTTTAAAGAAGTAGTCATTGTTTTGCCAGTATTGGAGTGTGTACATTCAATTAATCTTTCCTAAATTCTTGTCCTTTTCTGCCATGTTCTTATTAGGTTATAAAATACAAAAACACTCACATAGCAATCATGGTTTTTCCTCCTCCAGTGAAAGATACCTTAGATATGTTTATCTCATAACATCATGAAAGAATCTCTACAAATATACAGTGTAAGGATGTCAAATAACTAATTTACATATAGACACATAATTCAAATCATATTTATATTAAAAACCTAGAAATTCATAAAAAGCTAATATTTACCCATACTGTTAGCCCTTTTAAAAAATTATATAAGGAAATCTCTTCCTTTTGGCTCTTCAGTGCCATCCTGCAAGTTAACAACTCTAAAGAGTTCTCTCCCCTACTTACACAGACATAGCAATATGCATATTATATACCTATTTTTACAAATCTCTCTCTATATGTGCATATGTATGGGACATATTTTTATTACATATCAGTGTGCAACCTGCTTTGTTACTTAAAATTAGTTTATCACATATGATACATTTCCTTTAAGCAGATGCATAACATTGGGGCACCCGGGTAGCATAGTCAGTTAAGCCTCTGACTCTTGGTTTCAACTCAGGTCCTGGTCTCCCAGTAGTGGGATCGGCCCCTCCTCAGACTCCGCTCTCAATGTGGTGTCTTCTTCAGATTCTTTCTCCCTCTCCCTCCGCCCTTCCTCACCCGCTCTCTCTCTTTCTCAAATGAAAAAATAAAATCTTAAAAAAAAAAGATGCATAACACTGATGATACTTTAGATCATTTCAAGTTTTCGTTAATACTAATAATACTACAGTGAAATTCAGATAAATATGTGAGTGTATATATATATATATATATATATACACATGTATGTATACACACACATCCTATCTATATATATGTGTATGTATATATATGTGTGTATATATATATATTCATACCTATTATTTATGTGGATAGATAATTACAAGAATTGTAGGGCCATGGATATGTATTTTTTTATACTTCTATTTTTATTTTCAGTGTTTTCCGATTTTACAAATAAATTATTTAAGTTTGCTTTTTTATATCATTGTTTCCCAACTCCTTTCTTACTCTCTAAGCTCATACAGTATGCAAGGAATTCTTACCAACTCTGTCCCCCTATTGATTTGTGCTACCTCCTCTCTTTTTATAAGAATTTTAATATCATGCCATGCTTTATTGATTCTTACAGCCATTGTCTTGGCATAGTCCCTGCGTATTAAAATTTAATCCTTGTCTCTTCTCACTTTCTGTTACTGTCTATGTGATAATGTCAGTGAAGGCCATTAACTACCCTCAGTTCATCTATCAGTCTCTGTATTCCCTCCTTTCCCATTTATCTTTCATTTTTTACCCTGACATGTTTGCTCAAGAATTATCTTCATTCAGCTAAGAATTGCATAAGCAGGCTTGTTTCTTTAATTTCCTTCATCTGTGAGCACATAGACCACAATCATCCCCAACAGCCTGTGTCCATATTTGATCAGCCGTTTAGTGAAGAAGGCATTTGGAGAATGAGGATTATCATTAAACGTTTCACTTTACCTGCAGTAGCCATGATTACACTGGGCCTTTGTCCAAATCACTTCCATGATCTTGGTTTTTGGCAATAATAGGAAGGTAATGTCTGTGGAACAGAAATGAAACTATTGCTTTTCCTTAGTGGCCTTGAAAGTTCAGCCCTATAAACCACTCAAATGGAGCTTAAATGTCCTGATGTCCTGCTTAAGACAAAAACAGCAACTGTGTATGAGGCTGGCTAAGCTTCAGGTCAATATATAACATTCTTTTTTTCACTGCACATATGTCATTTCCCAGAAATTTTCTATGACTTTGGATTTTATATCTTATCAACAAACCAAAAATGTTTCTAATGGGCTTATCTTGAATAATTTTAGTTCTAATGTCTGGGCTATATGGATTTGTTAAGTCTACATTTATACTTTCTGGGTTATTATCTTTTTTCTTAATACAGGCACCGTTTTTGCCTATGTTAATAGGTAGAAGTACCTATTAGTGCTTGGGCAAGGATACAAACAAGTTTCTATCTCTCTTTTCTTTTTTTAATCATGTGGATGTTACCTTACCTTGCACACCTGCCATGTAAAGCACATGACTCCCACTTTAATCAAGAACACAAAATGTTTGAACTCCAGATGCTCATAGAGAGATTAACTGTCTTATTTGATAATAGTGGGAGTCATCAACTCAAGTTAGGAGCCGAGTTTATTTTTGAGAAAGGTGAAATAAAATGCATGGCAAGCAATCATTCCTTCCATTTTTCTAAGTTTTATGTTTATATACCTGCAATGCGACATAGAGAGACTGCTCATTTGTAATATCCTTACATAAGAGGCAGTTTAAAAATTATAAAATAAAGAAGCAGTCATGTAAGAAAATATTCCTGCATCATTTACCAAATCTTATTTCTATCTGACCCAGGGCATATAGCTTTGCCTTGTTAAGACACAAATTTCTAGAGGTCAAATGATAGTCTTATATGACATCTTTTTTACTTTTCTAATGTTCATTTTCTATAATTCTATAAAGGAATATATTAAAGAAGTGCCATTCAGACTAAAAAAGTCAGGAGAAAATTCCCTCTTCTAAAGAACGGGGCAGGCATCTGGGTGCCTCAGTGGGTGAAGCGGATGAGTTTTGATTTCAGTCTGGTGGAGATCTCAGGGTCTTACGATCCAGCCTCCCCATGGGGCTCTGCAGTCAGCAAGTAGTCTGCTGGGGAATTCTCTCCTTCTCCCTCCTCTTCTGCCTCACCATGTTCATGCTCTCTCTTGCCCTCATTCTTACACACATACATCTTTTTTTTTAATCTTTAAAAATATTTTATTTATAGGGGCGCCTGGGTGGCTCAGTGGGTTAAAGCCTCTGCCTTCGGCTCACGTCGTGATCCCAGGGTCCTGGGATCGAGCCCCACATCGGGCTCTCTGCTCCACAGGGAGCCTGCTTCCTCCTCTCTCTCTGCCTGCCTCTCTGCCTACTTGTGATCTCTGTCTGTCAAATAAATAAATAAAATCTTTAAAAAATATATTTTATGTATGTATGTATGTATGTATGTATGTATGTATTTATTGAGAGAGTGAGCACTCTGTTGAGCAGAGAGTCCTGATGGGGGGGCTCAATCCCAGGATCCTGAGACCATGACCTTAGCTGAAGCCAGACACTTAACCAACTGAGCCACCCACACACCCCTAAATAAACCTTTAACAACAACAAAAAAAGTGCTTTTTTAAAATCAGAAAATGGATAGAAAAATCACTCTTGTGCTTTCTCGTCCCTCCTTGACTGCTAGAAAACTCAAATTTTATGTTTAGTTGCTATAGTTTTCTTGGTTCTTGGCATTATATCTACCAACTCTATAATTGGCTTAATTTTTATTTTTTGACTACAGTATAGGTATTTTACTCTAAGCTAGCTCAAATCTTTTTGGACTTAGATACACTATAAATATGTAGAACACATTTTTACTTTGACCACCCAGCTATATTGCTTGATTTTTAAATGTTTTTTATTGTGAATTTTTAAATAAAATAAATAAATTTTAAATAAAAATCATTTTTCTTGATTATAAAAATTCTATATTTTCAATATGCCAATTTGCATGATTCAAAAAAGTACACAAAAGAAAATTAAAATTATTCACCTTCTCTTCGTGAATTGTTTGGTTATAAGAAACCTGACTTTACTTAAACAACTAATGCCAGAAGGGGCACTGATTGACAGATCCAGGGACTTTTATGAAACCCACAACTGAAAAAGACAGAAGATGCTTACAAGGGAAGAGTCAGCAGCTACAGAGATCTTGTTTCCTCTTTTCCACTTGTCAGCTTTATTTCCTTTCTCTGTAAATTGCTCTTGCTGCTGCAGTATACAATTAAATGTGTGTTGTAGAAAATGACTGGTCCAGCCTTATTTTTATCATGAATTCCAGTTTAAAATTCCCAGGGACTGAGTTTTTAATTGGCTTAACTTTGATTAGGTGTCCTCTAGCAGACACATCTAAAAGCTTAACTCTTTAATAGCAGCTGTGGGTAATGAAAAGGTTTCAAAGAGGCAGTGGGAGATTCATCTTCTTCTCCAAAAGATGACCACAACTTCTATCTTCTTCTTGCCTAGATTACTGTTTATGTATATTTTTCTATAAATTTAGTTTTAGATTTTTGTAAGGTCATGAATATGAATGATATGTAAGGTCTGGATCTGATAATTTCCATTTAACAATAGCATAAACACTTTCTTTTCTTATCATTAAGAACTTTTAGTCCACAAAGTTTTCCATTACTGCCTAACAAATTACTGTAAACATGGCAGCTTAAAGTAACAGGAACTTTTTAGCTGATAGTCCTATAGGTCAGGTGCACAGGCAAACTCAACTGGATTCTCTGCTTAGGGCCTCAGCAGACTGAAAGCAAGGTATTGGCTGGGCTGGGCTCTTATTTGGAGGCTTAGGGGAGAATCCTTCCAAGCTCATTTAATGTGTTGGTAGACTTGAGATCCATGCATTTGTAGGGTTATGGCTACCACTTCCTTTTTTTGCTGACAGGAGGGGACCTCTTTCAGAAGTCCTCTTCTTTCAGAGGTCCCCACTTTTTCTTACTGCCCTGCTCAGTTGTCAAAACCAGGGATTTGAACCCTGTGTCCTTGGGATCTTTCTCTCTCTTATACTGTGGTAGAAAATAAAAGACTTTATTTTTTTTTAAGATTTTATTTATTTGAAAGAGAGCATGAGAGAGGAGAAGGTCAGAGGGAGAAGCAGACTCCCCATGGAGCTGGGAGCCCAATACGAGCCTCGATCCCAGGACTCCGGGACATGACCTCAGCCCAAGGCAATCACTTACCCAACTGAGCCACCCAGGGACCCAAGGCTCTACCTTTAAAAGAGTTCATGTGATTAGATTAGGTTCACCTAGGTAATTTCCCTATTTTAAGGTTATCTGGGGCCCATAACATAGCATAATCATGGGAATGATATTTCATTATAATCAGTTTCCAGGGATTGGGTATGAAATCTTGAGGACACACCACAAAAAGCATTTAAACAGGTTTGTTTAAATAAACAAAAAACCCAGTCACTTGCTTCAAAACCATTTACTAACTATTTATTTGGTTCCTAATGGTTTGTTATTACATATTTATAAACTCTTAATTTATATAAATATTAATAGAATAGGTAGTATTTCCAAGCTAACTATTTGTTCCATTATAGTCTTCTCATGCTTATTGACATATTTTAGTTGTTTAGTGAATGTATCATCATAATAGAATACCTAGAAAGGCAAATTTTCCTTGAACTTTGTCAAATTCATGTTGGCAATTTTTATTTTTCAAATTATCTTAGCTACATATGCTTATGTGCCATGCTAGATAATTTTATGTATTTTTTCTTATTTTCACAAAATGTTGACATTGGGTTGGCACCATATTAAACTATCATTATATGTGGGCAAACTTGAAATTCAATCTAAGAACATTAGTCGAGGTCCATACTTACCTTTCACTGTAATTATAGAAAGCTCCTAATTTTTTACACATATGTTCTCAAAAATATATGCAAGGTCTTAGTAAGTGGTCACTATACCCCTAAGTTAAAAGAGAATTCTGAAAATCCCAGAATCGCCAAAGCTAAAATCTTATTATATAAAATTTAACATAAACTTCCGTTATGAGTTCAAAAACACCAAATTTTCTCAACTGTAAAAATAACCACAGGATTATTTTAGAGAACAGGACTTTTGAAAATGATACCATATTTTATCAAAGGAAAAATGAATTTTCAAACAATGCAAGTAGTTTAAATATAAACTTATAGTTTTAACTATAAGATCTTATTCTATAATGAAGCTATAAAAATTAATACAGAGTTGGTGTATAGACCATCAAATGAAACACTACAATATAAAACAGTGGGAAAATAGAGACATATCAGGATTAATAAAACAAAGAATCACTTCTAATCAGTGGATTAAAACTATACTTTTCAATTAACAGTTTTCTTTTTTTTTTAAGATTTTTATTTTATTTATTTGACAGAGAAAGAGATCACAAGTAGACAGAGATGCAGGCAGAGAGAGGGGGAAGCAGAATTTCTGCTGAGTGGAGAGCCCAATGTGGGGCTCGATCCCAGGACCCTGAGATCACGACCTGAGCCAAAGGCAGAGGCTTACCCCACTGAGCCACCCAGGTGCCCCTCAATTAACAGTTTTCTGCTGACTGACTAGCCATTTGAAATATTTGATGAATGAAATGAAAACTGTAAAAGTTAAAAAAAAGAAATATTTGATGAATGAAGCTCTGTCTTTACTTCACTGACTGCATCCAAATAAATAATAAATCAATCCATTTATTTATTCAACACATGTTTTTGAGCACTAATGTTTTGTCCAGGTTCTATTCTATGCACTTGCGATACAGCAACAAAGATTTAGAGGGAAAAAAATCATTGAAAGTGATAGAATAAAACATTTTTAGGTCTTCATATACCTCAGGAGAGAAAAATATATTTTCTATGGCTGACATGAATTCAAAAGCCAGGAAAAAAAGAAGAAAGAAAAAAAGAGGTACACTTAAATGTACACGTAGTTAAAATTTCTGCTGGAAAAAAGTTCAGGGCTAGGGGCACCTGGATGGCTCAGTTGTTAAACATCTGCCTTCAGCTCAGGTCATGATCCCAGGGTACTGGGATTGAGCCCTGCATGGGGCTTCCTGTTCAGCAGGGAGCCTGCTTCTGCCTCTCCCACTGCCCCTCCTGGTGTTCCTCTCTCACTGTGTTCCTCTCTGTCAAATGAATAAATTCTTTAGAAAAAAAGAAGTTCAGACCTATCAGGAATGTAATAATAATAAGATAAGATATTAAAAAACAGAATGACAATAATGTTTCCAGAATTTATTGCAAAGCAGTAATTTCTTGAATACAAAAAAATTACTTTTAATTGAATATGATGATTAACCAATAAAAATACACAACACCTTAAAGAAAGTTTCACTCATATTTAAATTAATGCAGGTTTCTGAAGTAAGGTGCTGCTTTTGCCTATTATAATGGCAAAGATTAAAAAATATCATATTAGTTTTCTGTTGCTGCTGTCCCAAGGTGAATGGCTTAAGACAACACACATTTACAGTGTTACTGTGATGGAGATTAGAAGTCTGAAATGAGTTTCAGGAGTCTAAAGTAAAGGTCTTGGCAGAATCATGTTCCTTTTGGAGCCTCTAGGGAGGAATCCATTTCCTGATGTCTAGAGGTGCCCACATTCCTTGACCCATGGTTCTCAACCAGCATCTACATGAGTCCAACCTCTTCCACCCTCATCCCATCTCTTTCTCTGCCTCTTTCCCTCTTTCCCTGGTAAGGCCCCTTGCAGTTGCATCAGACCCACCCAGGTAATCTAGAACAGTCTCTCATCTCAAGATCTTTACCTTGATCACACTTGCAAAGTTTTCTTTTGCAACCTATGGTAATGTATCCGTCGGTTCTGGGGATTAGGATATGGACATCTTTACAGAGCCATTGGTCTGCCTATCACACTAACATCCAGGATTGTGAGGAAAGATTGTGAGGAACTGGAGGGAATGGATGCCACTTCCAAAAGATCCTTTTCATAGCCTTCAAATTAAATTCTCACATACTCCTTGACCCAGTGGTAAATCATACGTTCTTCTAGTTGTGAATCATAAATCCATGCTCTAGGCAGTATTCAAAATGTATGTATAGGGAAGCTTAGTACAGCAATGTTTGTGCTAGAAGACACTTGTAAGAATTAAATATTTACTTATTAGGAATTGATTCGATAAATTATGGTACATCCACACAATGGTTTTCTGCATTAGTATAACATTATTCAGGTATATCTGTATGCCCTTATATAGAAAAATGCTTACACTAAGAATTCCTTGCAAAAAAAAACCAAAAAACAAGTTAAAGATTTCTATGATTTCATTAGTGAAAAGATCTTTATATATTTTCCTAAGATGCTAACTTTTTTGCCATGAGAAAGAATGACTTCTATTAGAAAAACCAATTCTAACGCAGTATTATGAGTCTCTCACATTTATTTGTGGCTTATAAGCAGAAGCACTGACAGCTTTGTATGCTAGACTCTCAGGGATGTTTGCTCAGTAGACAGCTTTAGAAGACAGAGATAGTTTCCCTTTAGAGCAGAGGGCAGGTTTTTTAGGTTTGTTTTGTTTTGTTTTGTGTTTTGTTTTTTTACTGCCAGTATAATAATGTCTCCCTCTAGTGAAGAGATTGAGTCAATTTGCTTGCAGTGTTCTTAGAGAAGACTGAGTTTCCTAACTCTGGGTTCTCCAGTTGTGACATAAACTCACTGTGTGTTTGGCATCTGTCTGTGCCCACCTCACTTCACCCCATGAGGCTTGGTTGGCAGCAGACATGGCAAGTGTTGGTAGAACATAAAGCTCATACCACTTATTGTGCCTTGAGTAAAAAAGCCTTTTGTCTCCAACCCAAGAGTCTGTCGCCTTCTGCCAGGGTCCATTAAAGTGTCTCTTTAAAGAGGCTAAATTTGGGTACCTGGGTGACTCAGTGGGTTAAAGTCTCTACCTTTGGCTCAGGTCATGATCCCAGGGTCTTGGGATTAAGCCCTGCATCGGGCTCTCTGCTCAGCGGGAAGCCTGCTTCCTCCTCTCTCTCTCTGCCTGCCTCACCACCTACTTATGATCTCTGTCCGTCAGATAGATAAATAAATAAATAAATAAATAAATAAATAAATAAATAAATAAATAAATGGCTAAATTATTAGCTTTCGAGTATGGTAAAATCTCTCCATGTTTCTTGACCTGTGAATTATACAAAAATATATTTTGAATAAGATACACAAGATTGGGACGCCTCGGTGGTTCAGTGGGTTAAAGCCTCTGCCTTCAGCTCAGGTCATGATCCCAGGGTCTTGGGATGGAGCCCCAGATCAGGCTCTCTGCTCAGCAGGGAGCCTGCTTCCTCCTCTCTCTGACTGCCTCTCTGCCTACTTGTAATCTCTGTCTGTCAAATAAATAAATAAAATATTTTTTAAAAATTTAAAAAAAGATACACAAGATTATAATTTAAATTACACAAAAATTTAATTTATAACTTAAAGAAAATAAAATATTGTGACACATAGTATTCTGAGTGATCACATTTCCATTAGAAGAAAGAAAAAGAAGCATTTATCATCCAAGTTATTGTTAATATTCCAAAAGAGTGGTTCACTTGAAATACTGTCTGCCACAGTGTAGCACATTTTTGTTTAAGTGGTATCAGAAATTAATAGCCCTATCTTTTAGCATTATGCTGGAGAAAAAGTTCAATAATAGTAGGATGCACTATATCATTATAGAATTTGAAGGGTAATATAATAAGCATTGAGATTTCATGTATTCCTCAAAAAAAAAAAAAAGGCAATTCAGATTATTTAGGGGTTCTAGAAGCAGATTCTTAAAGACTAGCCTTGGATAACAGTCATTCTTTAGAAATTACTTCCAGAACTATCAAATAAAAAGCAACTTTTTGGTATTAGCATAATTTTGTTGAATGAATTGCATTCTCTATGCAGTGAAAATGCTTTCTGCTTTTATGAACAGTAGTTACACGCAGAGGTTGAGAGAATTAAAATTAAGTGGTCTCATTTACAGTCAGATGAATTCCTCATCTACTTCTATAAACCCTCGAGAGCCTGCTTAGGATTCTTTCCATTTGGCTCAGAATGTAAGATTTGGACCAATCTGAGCGGAAAGGCATAGTTCCTTCTCCACAGGATGGAGGACACTGTAAGCTTATATAACCACTGTGAATCCTGAGATTATCGAGATGAAATATTGTGAGTTTGTGCTTTTTTTTTTTTAAGATTTTATTTATTTTTTTGACAGACAGAGATCACAAGTAGGCAGAGAAGCAGGCAGAGAGAGGGAGGAAGCAGGCTTCCCGCTGAGCAGAGAACCTGATGCAGGGCGTGATCCCAGGACCCGGGGCCATGACCTGAGCCAAAGGCAGAGGCTTAACCCACTGAGCCACCCAGGTACCCCGTGAGTTTGTGCTTTTGCGAGTGTGGATGCTTCAGGTCACCTAGAGTTCTTCTGCTTACTTGACTTATTTCCCTTTTTCTCTTTCTTTTTCCTCAATGTCTACTTTTTTCTTGAGTCAGATCATCTCACTCCTTGGTCCAGAAGCCTGCACTCAAAGCAAGCCAAAGTCTTACCCAGTCATAAATGACCTCTGTGATCTGACTTGACCTGGTTATCCTGCTCTCTCTTCACTTCCCATTTTCCTAAAAGGCAGAGCTGGAGACAAGGGCTTACAAGCAAGAAATTTATTGGGGGAAGTAATTCTGGGGAACCAGAGTGAGGGAACGAGGGACACCAAAGAGGGTCAGAGAAATGAGCAAGGATGAGCTGCCCTCTGTGGGCAACTGTAGCTCAATCCTCAGGACCCTTCTGGGGTCAGGGGTCCTGTGTGCCTAGACACAGTGGGGGAAGCTGGCGTCCTTCATTGTTCCTGAGCTGCTCTGGGGCATGGCAGCCAGGAACTTCCAGTTTTGCTCAGGAGCGAGAAGAAAAGACCAGGACTCACGGACATCCTCACGGTGTACACAAGCAGCCTAGGGACGAAGTGACAGCAGGTCCCACCTGTCTCCTGAAGCAACAGTGGCCAGAGTGAAAGAGGGGTGAGAAGGAAAGGATATTAGGTGGCACCCCAACACACACACACATAATTCCTCTCTGAGCTTCCCTTCCAAGACTTACCCTCTCTTTGATGTCCCTTTACCAAACCAGTAAGAGCCTTAAGGCATTTGCATCAGTTGTTCTTTCTGTGTGAAAGGCTATTTCCATAGTGTCTTCAGGTTTTTGTTCAGACACCATCTTAAGGAGGCAGATATTGGTCAATCCCTTTAATATCACATTGCCCTCGGTGGTCTTCCCCACAACACACACTCTCAATACCCCACACCTCAATTCCCCACAAACTCAGTCCTTAAATGATTGCTCTCTCCTTTTCTTAGCCATTATCACCTTCAAACCAGCTTTATCACTTATTATTTATATTTATTACTTATAAATTTTCTCCCACCCCCAATGTATAGAATGGAAGCTTCTTTAGGGTTTTAATTTGATTTATTCACTGATGAATATATTTCAGACTTTGGACCCATCCCAGTTCTTTCCTTTTATAATATTTTTTTTAAATGTGTATGATGTCAAAGTTTATATTCTTTTATTTTGTGAATCCTGTCACTGATTTTTGTAGATATAACTGATTTTTACTGCTTTTATCTTTAATTTCTATACCAATTTTATAAGTGATTTCATAACTTGTTTCGATTCAAATAAAATGTGACACCAATTACGCAGGTTCAAAAAATAGAAATCAAGGGACCAAAGGTCTTACCTTTTTTTGCAGTGACTATTAAACATCAGTGCTCTTAAAGGAGAATAATTAAAGTGTTCAAAGATGAATTCAAAGCAATTGCACTTTTTTGAACCTTCTAAAGGCATCAAGTGCAAATCTCTTGTAGTTTGGATAGTTTTCACATTATAAACCTTAGGTCAATATGTTCACTTGATGAATATTTAAAGTAAAAAAGATGACCACATAGTTCAATAATAACTAATTGGCAGGGGTAAGGCAACAGTATTATGAATTTTACATTAGAAAAATCTATCTATCTACCTATTATCTATCTATCTGTCTATCTACCTGCCTATTATCTTTTTAAGTGCCTTTTGAACTTATGCCACCTTTGATACCTGCTTATTTCATATTTTTATGATTTTATCATTTTAAATGTTATACTTTAATATAGTTAAGATGAATTTCCTTTATTCCTCAGCTCATTTGAATTAAGTTTCTTTAGGTTTCAATTAAAAATCATACAACACATAGAAGTTTACTCATTTCTCCTAATTTTGGATTTATATGAGCTGGGATCTGATTGCAGGTTGTTGAATGAACTAAAATATGTACCAGATAACAATCTTATACAGAACAAAGAGACACCAAATTGAATTTTCCGTATGTGAAGAACACTTCATATTCATGAACATAATTTCACTTTCAATTTTTACAAGCTCAAACAATGATGGGTATATAAGAAAGCAATGGCAAAAGGAGTATATGTAGGAATATCCCTATATCCTATTATTATTAAAATTGGCCAAAATATTTTAGGGATTTTGAAGGGGAGGAAAATATGCATCTCAGAAGGGATGAAATATAGCATCGCTCTTGACAGAGAGAGAGAGAAGCATCATAGGAGTGCTACAGCAAAAGCTTCTTGAAAGTTCAAGGTAGGAGAGAGAATTTTTATTGGAATGATCAGGAAGATATTTCTGGAGGGAGTGGTAGCTAAGATGAGCTTTGTTTGATAAGTTAGGATTTGGCAGTCTGAGCCTGTCTATAAATGTGACACACAGAGAAAATAGCAACAACAAGGCAAAGAATGCATGGGCATGCTCAGGAGATAGCAAATATGTAACGAAAAACCTAGAGAAATGCAGTTATTGCTGTGGACTGGATTTTTTTTCCCTCAAAATTAATATGTTGAAGCCATCACCCTCAAATGTAACTATATTTGGCAATGGGGGCATTTAAGGAAGTGAAGTTAAATGAGGTTGTAAGAGTGGGACCTAATCTGATAGGAGATATTGTTAAAAAAGAGGACAAGACACCAGAGTTCTCTCTCCACGTGCACAGGTGCACAGAGGATAAAAAGTGTAAGGACAGAGTGAGAAGACAGTCATCTACAAATCAGGAAGAGAGAGACTAGAAGCTAGAAGAGAAGAGAGAAACTAGAAGAGAGAAAACAGAAACTAACCCCAAGGGCACTTGGATATGGACTTATAAGCCCTAGAACTGTGAGAAGATAAATGTCTGCTGTTTAACCACCCAGCCTATGGTGTTTTGCTATGATGGCCTGAGTAGATTAAGGCAGTGATGTGATTACTGTAATAAGAGAGAACATTCCATGAGTATCTATTCAGTGAGTGACACTCACTGATAATATTCAGGGAGTGTCTATTTGTTACTTTGCATGCTACTTTGCATATAGGACCTCTATTTCTCAAAAATCCCTACACAGTGAAGGTTACTTGACAGATAGAAAATAAGATGAGATTTAGTAGCTTGATCCAAACCATATAATTGGTGAACAGAACAAAACCTCGAACTGATTCCAGTACGCTAATGGGTGTTCTGGAGCTGGCTTGTTCCAGATCTTGAGACCTGATTGTGGACATCTCTTCCCAAAGGATCATGCTTGAAACCAGCCATGGTTGGAGTACTTACACCACAGAAACTGGCCAACACTAAAATCAGGTCTTCCCCAACTCCCCCCCCCACCAAAGAAAGCTAGTTATTAAACATTTATCATCATCCCACTGACGACAACATATTACCTCCTACATAAAGGAGAGGAAGAAAAAATTGCAAAGACAGGTTGAAGTCACTATAGAGCATTTACTTTATTTGTTTTTTTTTTTTTTTTTTTTTTTTAGGAAGGTAAGAGCTTTTTACCTTTTTTTAAGATTTTATTTATTTATTTTTAAATTTTTATTTATTTTTTTAATTTCCTTTCAGTGTTCCAGAATCGATAGTTTAAGCACCACACCCAGTGCTCCATGCAATATGTGCCCCCCATAATACCCACCACTACGCTCCATTTTAGAGAGAGAAAGAGCACACATGAGCTGGGGGAAGGGCAAAGGGAGAATCCCAAGCAGGTTCCATATCAGGTAATGGAGCCTGTTATAGGCCTCAAACACAGGACCCTGAGATCATGACCTGAGCTGAAATCACGAGTCCACCACTTAAATGACTGAGCCCCGCAGGTGCCCCAACTGTAGGGGGTTTAAATGATGATTATTATTTGTTGTTGCTGCTGAACAGCACTGATTATTCAAGTTTAGTTGATTGCCAAAATATTAATTGCATTGAAATTACAGTTAAATATTTTTTCTTATTGTCTAATAAAAGAGAATATGGAGTAATATCCTAATGTTCTCAGCCAAGAAGAAGACCATCATTGTGTTTTTCTTTCCTACGCTCGTGGCTTTTTATAAATGCTTCGTCACTCTGCTTTAGTCTCTGCTTTTATGTTGCTTTCTAGAGAAAGTATGAACCGAAATGGCTGACAAAAAGCTGCAGCAGAAGGTACTAGAGGGATGTTGAAAATGTCTAGAAAAATTGCCATACTGGGTGTAGAAATGCAATTTTTATGAATGTTCAGGGCAGGGGAATATCCCAGGAATTGGTGGAGAAAACAGATGGCAACAAGGCCATATTAGAGATTACTGCACATTGTCTTCTATCATAAAGGGCGTCGTAAAAAGTACTACGATCTGAGCAGAAGCAAAAAGCAATGCGTGAGTGGTATCTAAAAGAAACTGTAGCTGAGGACCAAACCTCAAACTCTGAGGAGCTGAGAAGAAGGAAACCCCCAATGTCTTGAGCACATTTCCATAACATCTACACTCTAAAGGGATGGACCACTGTGTATTTCATTATGATCACACCCCCACTTTGATGAGCATTATCTGTCTATTATTATCTTATTATCGTTTTTATCTATCTATCTTATTATCGTTTTTATCTATCTATCTTATTATCGTTTTTGCTATGTGGATGAAGAGATGCTGATAGGTTTGTATAAAAAAAAAGTTACTTTGAGTGTTGTTAGACAGAAACAATTAAGTCTGATTTTACTTAATGTTCTGATTTGCTATTTTGGTTTGCCAACAGTGAACCTCTGTACTTCACAGAAACCATCATCTGTACCTATTGATAAGCATAACCATAGAATTGCATTTTATGTTAAAAATTCAACTTCAAATATAGATGAAGTCAGCTGAGTGTGTATGCTTTATAAGGAACCCAATGGGTCCGAAAGAATAACTGATAATAGTATCAGGCATACTGTTTGGATTACTATAGCTTTGAACTGTATCTTGAAATCCAGAATTGTTATACCTCTAGCTTTGTTCTTGTTTCTCAAGATTGTTTTAGTTATTCGGGGTCTTTTCTGGTTTCATATAAATTTTAGCATTATTTGCTCCAGGTCTGTGAGAAATGTTGTTGGTATTTTGATAGGGATTGAATTAAATTTGTAGATTGCTTTGGGTAATGGGAAGTTTAACTATTAATTTAATAAATCCATGGGCACCAGGTCGCTTTCCATTTGTGTCATCTTCAATTCCTTTCATTAGTGTGAAAGAAAGGCCAAGGTCTTTCTTTTCCTTGGTTAAGTTTCTTCCTAAGTTGTTTCTCCTTCTCCTTCACCTTCTCTTCCTCCTCCTCTTCCTCTTCCTCTTCTTTTTTTTTTTTTTTTTTTTTGAGAGAGGAAGGGGATAGGGGCAGAAAGAGAGGGAGAATCTTAAGCAGGCTCCACGCCCAGTGCAGAGCCCAAGGTGGGGCTCTATCTCACAACCCTGAGATCATGACCTGAGCTGAAATCAAAAGTCACTTAAGCAACTGATCCACCCAGGCACCCCTTAAGCATTTTATTCTTTTGGATGCAATAATAAATGGAATTGTCTTTTAAAATTTCTTTCTGCAGCTTCATTTTTAGTGTATAGAAATGCTACCAATTTCTGGATTTTAATTCTGTATCCTGCAACTTTACTGACTTCATTTATTCTAGTGGTGTTTTGCTGGAGTCTTCAGGGTTTTCTGTGTATAGTAATGTGTCATCTGCAAATGGTGGCAGTTTAACTTCTTCTCCTTACCAATATGGATGACTCTTCTTTCTCTTAGCTGAGTGCTGTGCCTAGGATGTCCAGTACTATGTTGAATAAAAGTGGTGAGAGTGGATATCCTTGTCTTGTTCAGACCTATAAATACAGAGAGCAAACTGGAGCTTGCCAGAGGGAAGAGGGTGATGGGGTGGGCAAAACGTGTGAAGAGGAGTGGGAAATACAGACTTCTAGTTATGGAATGAGTAAATCCTAGGAATAGAAGTAGAGCATAGGGAATAGAGTCAATGATATTTTTTTTAAGTTTTATTTAATTAATTTATTTAAATTTCAGTTAACATACAATGTAATATTGGTTTCAGGTGTGCAATACAGTGACTCAGCACTTCAGTGCTCATCACAACTAGTCAATGATATTGTAATAGCATTCAGTGGTGTCAGATGGTTGCTACACGTTTTGGTGAGCACAGCATTTAACTATAGAGCTGTTGAATCACTGTTTTATACTTGAAACAAATGTAACAATGTGTGTCAACTATGCTTAAAAATAATTTAAAAAACTAGTATCAGGCAACTAAAAAATGACTTCTTAAAGGAAGTTCAAGATATTCCATGATATATTGTCTTAGAATTTATTTAGTGTATTTTAGTTACAATGAAGACATGGAGAAAAAACCATCATGCAAAGAGATAATGGAAATAATGCTATTAACATAAATATAAAAATATTTCAATCACATAATTTATGGTAATGGTTACTATTTTATACTAACTTATTATCTTTTTCTGTCCATGTTTTTAAGCAAAAATAATGAAAAGGGTAATACTTAGAGAAGAAACTCATGTAGAAAGAACTGTCCTGTAGTGTTTTATCAACTGAAATTTTTTTTTTAAGATTTTTATTTATCTATTTGACAGAGAGATCACAAGTAGGCAAAGAGGTAGGCAGGGGCAGGGAGGGGTGGGGGGGGAGAAGCAGGCTCCCTACTGAGCAGAGAGCCCAATGTGGGGCTTGATCCCAGGACCCTGAGTCATGACCTGAGCTGAAGGTAGAGGCTTAACCCACTGAGCCACCCAGGCGCTCCTCAACTGAAATGTTTTTAACTGGAATACTAAGATGGTTATTTTTTTAATTAACATATGAATGATTCTTAAATGTTAAATAGTTAAATCTTAGAATTTGATGAAAACACATGTGAGTATAGTTGACCTTTGAACAACAGAGGTTTGAATTGTGCTGGTCTACTTACATGTGGAATTTTTTTTGTTTTGTTTTTTGTTTTTAATATAAGAATCTTTATTGAAAGGCCCCCAAAACAGGTGGTTCAGTTGGTTATGAATCTCACTTCAACCTGAGTCATGGTCATGTCAAGCTGCCTGCTCAGAGTGGAGTCTGCTTCTCCTTCTCCCTCCTTCCCATGCTCTCTCTCTCTCTCACTCTCTCAAATAAATAAATAAAATCATAAAAAAAAAAAGCCCTGGAAGAAATGCTAAGATTAGAAAACCAATCAATAATATAACATAATATCAATAATATAACCTTTACATGTTGGTAAATTCAGATTTTTCTTTTAAACCTCAAAATTTTCCAACTTTCTAATTAAAATTCAAATGAATTTTTTTTTTATAAACATATATTTTTATCCCCAGGGGTACAGGTCTGTGAATCACCAGGTTTACACACATCACAGCACTCACCAAAGCACATACCCTCCCCAATGTCCATAATCCCACCCCCTTGGAATTTTTTTTTTAATAAATACGATACAGTGCTCTAAATGTATTTTATCTTCCTTATAATTTTCTTAATATTTTCTTTTCTTTAGCTAACCTCATTGTAAGAATATAGTCCACAATACATATAACATAAAAAATAAATCTTATTGACTACTTATGTTATTGGTAAGGTTTCTGGTCAGCAGTAGACTATTAGAAGTTAAGTTTTGAGGGAGTCAAAAGTTACACTCACATTTTTGACTGTACATGGTGTTGGTGCCCCTAACCCCCACATTGTTCAAGGTCAACCTTTATATGAATTGATGTATCATCAACTCCAGTAATTTTTTTTTTAAGATTCTATTTATTTGTTTGACAGAGAGAGAGTACAAGCAGGGGGAATGGCAGGGAGAGGGAGAAGCAGGCTCCCGCTGAACAGAGAGCCCAACATGGGGCTAGATCCCAGCAGCCTGGGATCATGACCTGAGCCAAAGGCAGATGCTTAACTGACTGAACCACCCAGGCATCCCCAACTCCAGTAATTTGATCCAATCATTTGAACAAACAAAAGCACACAAATAGGATATGTGCAATGGAACAAAAACCAGGTTGTCTTCAAAATGTATCTGTGCTGGATGCCTGGGTGGTTCTGTTGGTTAAGCATCTGCCTTTGGCTCAGGTTGTGATCCCCAGTGTCCTGGGATTGAGTCCCGCATTGGACTCCCTGCTCAGCAGGGAGTTTGCTTTTCCCTCTGCCTGTTGCTCCCCCTGCTTGTGATTGCTCTCTCTAACAAATAAATAAATAAAATCTTAAAAAAAATGTATCTGTGCAATATCAAACAATAGGAAAAAAATGAAACAATATAGTATTTTGAAATTAAAAGAATGAGTGCTCAGTCACACATCATTTCGGTATAATAGTTAAATATGCAAAGATAGATCATCTTAATGATTAACTGCTTAAAGATTTGTTAAAAAAGTGAGAAATGAATAAAAATTAGGAACTCATTATCTGGGTTATTATGACTGAAAAGGATTTGACTTGAGCATTAAATCATATCAACATACAGAGCTACCATAATTTATTGTAAATTTTTATGCAAAGTTAAATTAAAAATTTAAAAAGGGAAAATTGGATAATAATTAAATTCTGAGTTAAATTAATGAAATTATGTAAAAGGATACAGATAGTGGGGATATTGTTATTTCAAAGAGTGGAACAAAAATGTTGTATTTCTGACGTTTAGTATAGGAGTTTCAAAATGATTGTTATATTCTTTACTTGTATAAGAAAAATGGAAACCATGAATTTTTAAAATTTACTATAAAAAATATTGAAACATTTTGATGGAAGAAAATGGCTCCTAGAATTTATCGTTAAGAAATAATCCTATATGTACCATAAAGTACATAAATATTTTAGTACTACATTATTTTTAACAGCAGAAACTTGGAAACAACCTCTTTAATGCTAGGAAAATAGTTATATAAATATAGTTATCCATAATATAGTTAATAAGTAGGCATTAAAAGTGATGGTGAGAAATAATCCTTAATACTGGGGAAATGCTAAAAATTTTGAGTGAAAAATTAAAATGTATGTAATCTATGTGTGTATGCACACTTAGGCACACTACACACTGCATACGTAGGACATAAAAAATTCCCTACCTACATGAACTATATGCTGAAATAAGGACACGAAAATTTTTCCTGTTGTGTAATGGTCATGAAACCTTTGGTAATGCTTCCTCTTTAAGTAATGTTTAACACATAGATATAATAACAGTTAAATTCTATAAAGTCATGACAAACATTCAATCAGTCATATTAAACTATTACTCCCCAGGAAAATACAGAATTATGTCCCATAAGCTTTTGGTCACAACATTTTCATCAATTAACACATAAACTTGTTTTATGTGTTTCTATTTAAAAACACTATATCTGTTTCTTATAAGTAATTATGTTCAGCATTGCTTTATAATAAAGCACTGGTCATGAAAGGTTCACATTTTCCTGATTCTGGGTACGTGGCTGTAAATTACTTTGGCTTTCAGCCTCACAACAGTGATGTCCAGAACACTTTTTTTTTAATGTCATCATCTCATAAATTCACAAATTTAGCCATTTTCTATTTTTTCCATAACTTAGCAGGATAGGTGTTACTTTAGCACTTTCTGGAGCAGCCTCATGTATAAATCAATGAATTTTTTCTTCTTTATCCTGGATGTGTCATGTTGTTGATTCATTAACATTGGACTCAAGGCCAACAGTTCTATAACTCAGGCTTGAGTGAAACTTATCCAACACATGCATTTTGTCCTTCTCAAGACACAGCATAGCTTCTTGTTCTTAGGAACACTAGATAACACTTCAGTCCTGTATTTGGAGCCCATTTTAAACAACAAATCACCAACAAAAAGTCCATGAATGCGAACACATTTCACTAAACTGACTAGGAAAAGGACACTTGCTTATAACCTAAGAGCTAGAGTAAGAAGGCAGAGTGCGGCCTTCTTTGACCTCAGCTGGTAATGTGTGTTGAAGGGTGAATCAGATTTTCACTGCTTTGTGCATGTCCACAAATGATGTGGAATGATTGTGAAAAGCATCGAGAGTATTGATTTGGGGATTACAAATAAATTTTAGTAAGTGAATTTGCCAATCCAGAATCTGTGAATAATGAGGGTCAAGTGTGCGCATGTGTGTGTATGTACCTATTTATAGCATAGTTTATTGTATTCACATGTTTTTATACCTAGAAAATATAATTGGCTGAGAAAGTTTTTGTCTATAAAAATTATCAGTTTTCCTGTATATAAAGAAAAAACCTCATTCGTAATGATAGAAATTCTTAGTTCTTAATATTTAATATTTAAATTAATAATTTTTATTTAATTACAAGTTTAGTTGGTTATCAAATTTGATTGGTTAATTATAAACTTAATAATTTTGGTAGGGAAATTTTGAAATTTTTTAAAATTTATTTTTAAAGATTTTATTTATTTGACAGAGAGAGTAGGCAGAAAGGCAGGCAGAGAGAGAGGAGGAAGCAGGCTCCCTGCTAAGCAGAGAGTCCGAGTGGGGGCTCAATCTCAGGACACAGGGCTGGATCCCAGGATGTGGGGCTCGATCCCAGGACCCTGAAATCACGACCTGAGCCGAAGGCAGAGGCTTTAACCCACTGAGCCACCCAGGCACCCCTGAAAATATATTTTAAAGAAGTCTGGAAAAATATGCAAAAAATGCCAAATGGTATTTTCAGAAAAAGCACATAGTATTTCTCAGCAAATATTAAAACAAAGTCACAGAAGACTAGACAGAAAAAAAAATGGAGCAGGATATATAACCAGAAACAACCCTTATAAGCATTTAATAAGTAATGAAGAGACATCATACCTTAGCAGGAAAAAAAAAATCAGTAAATATAGACATACCTCATTTTATTGTGCTATCTTATTGCACTTCATATATACTACATTTTTTTTTCTTTATTTGAGATAGAGCCAATGTGAGGGAGAGCACGAGTTGAGGGAGAGGCAGAGGGAAGAAAAGCAGGGTCTCCACTGAGCAGGGAGCCCTCCACAGGGCTTGATCCCAGGACCCTGAGATCAGGACCTGAGCCAAAGGCAGATGCTTAACCAACACAGGCACCCCAACAGATACTGTATTTTTTTTTTTTTTTTACAAATTGAAGGTTTGTGGCAATCCTGAATGAAACAAATCTATTGGTGCCATTTTTTCCAACACCATTTGTTCACTTTGTGTCTCTGTGCCACATTTTGGATATTCTTGCAGTTTTTCAAACTTTGAAAAAAATCATATTTGTCAGAGTAATCTGTGATCAGTGACTATGACATGCCAAAAACTCAGATGATGTTTACTACTTTTTAGCAGTAACTTTTTTTTTAAGATTTATTTATTTATTTGAGAGAGAGAGAGAGAGAGAGAGCGAGCCGAGTTAGGAACAGAGAGGCAGAGGAAGAGGGGGAGAGAGTCTTAAGCCAACTCTGCACTGAGCAGACTCTGAGATCACAATCTGAGCTGAAACCAAGACTCAGATGCTTAACCAACTGTGCCACTCAAGTACCTCCAGTACAGAGAATTTTAAATTAAGGTCTACACATTGGGTTTTTTTTTTTTTTTTTAGATATAAGAGTATTGCACACTTAATGGACTACAATATAGTGTAAATTTTATATAAAGACCAAAAAGTTTGACTAGCTTTATTGAGACATTTGCTTTATTGCAATGGTCTGGAACCGAACCTGACCATATCTTTGCAGGATGCCTATGGTGTTAGGTTAATTGAGACCCTTATTTATTAATGTGTTTATGTGTATGTGTGTTTGTTTATACATATATTTTAGAGTTTTATATCACAAGCTGCTTCAATATTAATTAAAACTATTATTTTAATAAGTTATTTTTTATTTAAAACAAGGCACTCCCAAAAGTTTATTTTTGCTTTTGTTTCCTTTGCCCTTGAAGACATATCTTGAAAGAAGTTGCTGTGGCTGATATCGAAGAGATTACTGCCTATGTTCTCCTCTGATTCTGATGGATTCCTGTCTCACGTTGAGGTCTTTTATCCATTTTGAGTTTATCTTTGTGTATGGTGTAAGAGAATGGTCGAATTTCATTCTTCTACATATAGCTGTCCAGTTTTCCCAGCACCATTTATTGAAGAGACTGTCTTTTTTCCACTGTGTATTTTTTCCTGTTTTGTCAAAGATTAATTGACCATAGAGTTGAGGGTCCATATCTGGGCTCTCTACTCTGTTCCACTGGTCTATGTGTCTGTTTTTATGCCAGTACCATGCTGTCTTGGTGACCACAGCTTTGTAATAAAGCTTGAAATCAGGTAATGGGACGCCCCCAGTTTTATTTTTGTTTTTCAACATTTCCTTAGTGATTCGGGGTCTCTTCTGATTCCATACCAATTTCTGGATTATTTGCTCCAGCTCTATAAAGAATATTGGTGGAATTTTGATCGGAATGGCATTAAAAGTATAGATTGCTCTAGGCGGTATAGACATTTTAACAATGTTTATTCTTCCGATCCAAGAGCATGGAATGGTCTTCCATCTTTTTGTGTCTTCTTCAATTTCCTTCATGAGTGTTCTGTAGTTCCTCAAGTACAGATCCTTTACCTCTTTGGTTAGGTTTATTCCTAGGTATCTTATGGTTCTTGGTGCTATAGTAAATGGAATCGATTCTCTAATTTCCTTTTCTGTATTTTCATTGTTAGTGTATAAGAAAGCCACTGATTTCTGCACATTGACTTTGTATCCTGCCACGTAGCTGAATTGCTGTATGAGTTCTTGTAGTTTGGGGGTGGAGTCTTTTGGGTTTTCCATATAAAGAAACAAAAGCGAAAATAAACTTTTGGGACTTCATCAAAATCAAAAGCTTCTGCACAGCAAAGGAAACAGTCAAAAAAACAAAGAGGCAACTCACAGAATGGGAGAAGATATTTGCAAATGACAGTACAGACAAAAGGTTGATATCCAGGATCTATAATGAACTCCTCAAACTCAACACACACAAAACAGGCAATCATATAAAAAAATGGGCAGAAGATATGAACAGATACTTCTCCAATGAAGACATACAAATGGCTATCAGACACATGAAAAAATGTTCATCATCACTAGCCATCAGGGAAATTCAAATTAAAACCACATTGAGATATCACCTTATACCAGTTAGAATAGCCAAAATTAACAAGAAAGGAAACAACATGTGTTGGAGGGGATGTGGAGAAAGGGGAACCCTCTTATAATGTTGGTGGGAATGCAGGTTGGTGCAGCCTCTTTGGAGAACAGTGTGGAGATTCCTCAAGAAATTAAAAATAGAACTTCCTGATGACCCTGCAACTGCACTCCTGGGTATTTACCCCAAAGATACAGATGTAGTGAAAAGAAGGGACATCTGTACCCCAATGTTTATAGCAGCAATGGCCACGGTCGCCAAACTATGGAAAGAACCAAGATGCCCTTCAACGGACTAATGGGTAAGGAAAATGTGGTCCATATACACTATGGAGTATTATGACTCCATCAGAAAGGATGATTACCCAACTTTTGTAGCAACATGGACAGGACTGGAAGAGATTATGCTGAGTGAAATAAGTCAAGCAGAGAGAATCAATTATCATATGGTTTCACTTATTTGTGGAGCATAACAAATAGCATGGAGGACATGGGGAGTTAGAGAGGAGAAGGGAGTTGAGGGAAATTGGAAGGGGAGGTGATTCATGAGAGACTATGGACTCTGAAAAATAATCTGAGGGGTTTGAAGGGGCGGGGGGTTGGGATGTTGGGGTACCAGGTGGTGGGTATTATAGAGGGCACGGATTGCATGGAGCACTGGGTGTGGTGAAAAAATAATGAATATGTTATGCTGAAAATAAATAAATTTAATTTAAAAAACAAAAACAGGAGGAGTCAAGATGGCGGAGAAGTAGCAGGCTGAGACTACTTCAGCTAGCCGGAGATCAGCTAGATAGCTTATCTAAAGATTGCAAACACCTGAAAATCCATCGGCAGATCAAAGAGAGGAGAACAGCAATTCTGGAAACAGAAAAACAGCCACTTTCTGAAAGGTAGGACCGGCGGAGAAGTGAATCCAAAGCAACGGGAAGATCGACCCCGGGGGGAGGGGCCGGCTCCCGGCAAGCGGCGGAGCAACGGTGCACAAAATCAGGACTTTTAAAAGTCTGTTCCACTGAGGGACATCGCTCCAGAGGCTAAACCGGGGCGAAGCCCACGCGGGTTCAGCGTGGCCTCAGGTCCCGCAGGGTCACAGAAGGATCAGGGGTGTCTGAGTGTCGCAGACCTTGCGGGTATTGGAACGGGAAAGCCGGCTACAGAGACAGAGCCGACAGTAAGCTCACAGCTCGGTGTTACCTTGAACTGGTCGCAGGCTCGGAGAGCTCGGAGCGCGGCCGGAGGTCAGGCAGACGGGAGTAACTGGGCGCTGTTCTCTGAGGGCGCACTGAGGAGTGCGGCCCTGGGCTCTCGGCTCCTCCGGGCCGGAGACCAGGAGGCCGCCATTTGTATTCCCGTCCTCCGGAACTCTACGGAAAGCGCTCAGGGAACAAAAGCTCCTGAAAGCAAACCCGAGCGGATTACTCACCCCGGCCCCGGGTAAGGGCGGTGTAATTCCGCCTGGGGCAAAGACACTTGAGAATCACTACAACAGGCCCCTCCCCCAGAAGATCAACAAGAAATCCAGCCGAGACCAAGTTCACCTACCAAGGAGTGCGGTTTCAATACCAAGGAGAGCAGCAGAATTCCAGAGGAGGAGAAAGCCAAGCACGGAACTCATGGCTTTTTCCCTGTGATTTCTTTTAGTCTTGCAGTTAATTTAATTTTTTTCTTTTTCATTTTTTGTTTTTTTTTTTCTCGCCTTCGGGTAAAATTTTCTTTTTTTTTAACTGTTACCTTTTTCTTTTTTAACGATTTTTTACTAGTTTATCTAATATATATATTTTTTCTTTTTTACATTTTTCTTAGGTGTTTTCCTTTTTTTTTTAATTCTTTTCTTTTCTTTTTTTTTTTTCTTTTTCTTTTTTTTTCTTTCTTCCTTTTTGAACCTCTTTTTATCCCCGTTCTCCCCCCTCACGATTTTGGATCTCTTCTAATTTGGTTAAAGCATTTTTTCCTGGGGTTGTTGCCACCCTTTTAGTATTTTACTTGCCCCTTCATATACTCTTATCTGGACAAAATGACAAGACGGAAAAATTCAACACAAAAAAAAGAACAAGAGGCAGTACCGAAGGCTAGGGACCTAATCAATACAGACATTGGTAATATGTCAGATCTAGAGTTCAGAATGACAATTCTCAAGGTTCTAGCCGGGCTCGAAAAAGGCATGGAAGATATTAGAGAAACCCTCTCGAGAGATATAAAAGCCCTTTCTGGAGAAATAAAAGAACTAAAATCTAACCAAGTTGAAATCAAAAAAGCTATTAATGAGGTGCAATCAAAAATGGAGGCTCTCACTGCTAGGATAAATGAGGCAGAAGAAAGAATTAGTGATATAGAAGACCAAATGACAGAGAATAAAGAAGCTGAGCAAAAGAGGGACAAACAGCTACTGGACCACGAGGGGAGAATTCGAGAGATAAGTGACACCATAAGACGAAACAACATTAGAATAATTGGGATTCCAGAAGAAGAAGAAAGAGAGAGGGGAGCAGAAGGTATACTGGAGAGAATTATTGGGGAGAATTTCCCCAATATGGCAAAGGGAACGAGCATCAAAATTCAGGAGGTTCAGAGAACGCCCCTCAAAATCAATAAGAATAGGCCCACACCCCGTCACCTAATAGTAAAATTTACAAGTCTCAGTGACAAAGAGAAAATCCTGAAAGCAGCCCCGGAAAAGAAGTCTGTAACATACAATGGTAAAAATATTAGATTGGCAGCTGACTTATCCACAGAGACCTGGCAGGCCAGAAAGAGCTGGCATGATATTTTCAGAGCACTAAACGAGAAAAACATGCAGCCAAGAATACTATATCCAGCTAGGCTATCATTGAAAATAGAAGGAGAGATTAAAAGCTTCCAGGACAAACAAAAACTGAAAGAATTTGCAAATACCAAACCAGCTCTACAGGAAATCTTGAAAGGGGTCCTCTAAGCAAAGAGAGAGCCTACAAGTGGTAGATCAGAAAGGAACAGAGACCATATACAGTAACAGTCACCTTACAGGCAATACAATGGCACTAAATTCATATCTCTCAATAGTTACCCTGAATGTTAATGGGCTAAATGCCCCTGTCAAAAGACACAGGGTATCAGAATGGATAAAAAAACAAAACCCATCTATATGTTGCCTCCAAGAAACTCATTTTAAGCCCGAAGACACCTCCAGATTTAAAGTGAGGGGGTGGAAAAGAATTTACCTTGCTAATGGACATCAGAAGAAAGCAGGAGTGGCAATCCTTATATCAGATCAATTAGATTTTAAGCCAAAGACTATAATAAGAGATGAGGAAGGACACTATATCATACTCAAAGGGTCTGTCCAACAAGAAGATCTAACAATTTTAAATATCTATGCCCCCAACGTGGGAGCAGCCAACTATATAAACCAATTAATAACAAAATCAAAGAAACACATCAACAATAATACAATAATAGTAGGGGACTTTAACACTCCCCTCACTGAAATGGACAGATCATCCAAGCAAAAGATCAGCAAGGAAATAAAGGCCTTAAACGACACACTGGACCAGATGGAATCACAGATATATTCAGAATATTTCATCCCAAAGTAACAGAATACACATTCTTCTCTAGTGCACATGGAACATTCTCCAGAATAGATCACATCCTCGGTCCTAAATCAGGACTCAACCAGTATCAAAAGATTGGGATCATTCCCTGCATATTTTCAGACCACAATGCTCTAAAGCTAGAACTCAACCACAAAAGGAAGTTTGGAAAGAACCCAAATACATGGAGACTAAACAGCATCCTTCTAAAGAATGAATGGGTCAACCGGGAAATTAAAGAAGAATTGAAAAAAATCATGGAAACAAATGATAATGAAAATACAACGGTTCAAAATCTGTGGGACACAACAAAGGCAGTCCTGAGAGGAAAATATATAGCGGTACAAGCCTTTCTCAAGAAACAAGAAAGGTCTCAGGTACACAACCTAACCCTACACCTAAAGGAGCTGGAGAAAGAACAAGAAAGAAACCCTAAGCCCAGCAGGAGAAGAGAAATCATAAAGATCAGAGCAGAAATCAATGAAATAGAAACCAAAAAAACAATAGAACAAATCAACGAAACTAGGAGCTGGTTCTTTGAAAGAATTAATAAAGTTGATAAACCCCTGGCCCGACTTATCAAAAAGAAAAGAGAAAGGACCCAAATAAATAAAATCATGAATGAAAGAGGAGAGATCACAACTAACACCAAAGAAATACAAACTATTATAAGAACATACTATGAGCAACTCTACGCCAATAAATTTGACAATCTGGAAGAAATGGATGCATTCCTAGAAACATATAAACTACCACAACTGAACCAGGAAGAAATAGAAAGCCTGAACAGACCCATAACCAGTAAGGAGATTGAAACAGTCATTAAAAATCTCCAAACAAACAAAAGCCCAGGGCCAGATGGCTTCCCGGGGGAATTCTACCAAACATTTAAAGAAGAACTAATTCCTATTCTCCTGAAACTGTTCCAAAAAATAGAAATGGAAGGAAAACTTCCAAACTCATTTTATGAGGCCAGCATCACCTTGATCCTAAAACCAGACAAGGATCCCACCAAAAAAGAGAGCTATAGACCGATATCCTTGATGAACACAGATGCGAAAATACTCAACAAAATACTAGCCAATAGGATTCAACAGTACATTAAAAAGATTATTCACCACGACCAAGTGGGATTTATTCCAGGGCTGCAAGGTTGGTTCAACATCCGCAAATCAGTCAATGTGTTACAACACATCAATAAAAGAAAGAACAAGAACCATATGATACTCTCAATAGATGCTGAAAAAGCATTTGACAAAGTACAGCATCCCTTCCTGATCAAAACTCTTCAAAGTGTAGGGATAGAGGGCACATACCTCAATATCATCAAAGCCATCTATGAAAAACCCACCGCAAATATCATTCTCAATGGAGAAAAACTGAAAGCTTTTCCGCTAAGGTCAGGAACACGGCAGGGATGTCCATTATCACCACTGCTATTCAACATAGTACTAGAGGTCCTAGCCTCAGCAATCAGACAACAAAAGGAAATTAAAGGCATCCAAATCGGCAAAGAAGAAGTCAAATTATCACTCTTCGCAGATGATATGATACTATATGTGGAAAACCCAAAAGACTCCACTCCAAAACTGCTAGAACTTATACAGGAATTCAGTAAAGTGTCAGGATATAAAATCAATGCACAGAAATCAGTTGCATTTCTCTACACCAACAGCAAGACAGAAGAAAGAGAAATTAAGGAGTCAATCCCATTTACAATTGCACCCAAAACCATAAGATACCTAGGAATAAACCTAACCAAAGAGACACAGAATATATACTCAGAAAACTATAAAGTACTCATGAAAGAAATTGAGGAAGACACAAAGAAATGGAAAAATGTTCCATGCTCCTGGATTGGAAGAATAAATATTGTGAAAATGTCTATGCTACCTAAAGCAATCTACACATTTAATGCAATTCCTATCAAAGTACCATCCATCTTTTTCAAAGAAATGGAACAAATAATTCTAAAATTTATATGGAACCAGAAAAGACCTCGAATAGCCAAAGGGATATTGAAAAAGAAAGCCAACGTTGGTGGCATCACAATTCCGGACTTCAAGCTCTATTACAAAGCTGTCGTCATCAAGACAGCATGGTACTGGCACAAAAACAGACACATAGATCAATGGAACAGAATAGAGAGCCCAGAAATAGACCCTCAACTCTATGGTCAACTAATCTTCGACAAAGCAGGAAAGAATGTCCAATGGAAAAAAGACAGCCTCTTCAATAAATGGTGCTGGGAAAATTGGACAGCCACATGCAGAAAAATGAAATTGGACCATTTCCTTACACCACACACAAAAATAGACTCAAAATGGATGAAGGACCTCAATGTGCGAAAGGAATCCATCAAAATCCTTGAGGAGAACACAGGCAGCAACCTCTTTGACCTCTGCAGCAGCAACATCTTCCTAGGAACAACGCAAAAGGCAAGGGAAGCAAGGGCAAAAATGAACTATTGGGATTTCATCAAGATCAAAAGCTTTTGCACAGCAAAGGAAACAGTTAACAAAATCAAAAGACAACTGACAGACTGGGAGAAGATATTTGCAAACGACATATCAGATAAAGGACTAGTGTCCAGAATCTATAAAGAACTTAGCAAACTCAACACCCAAAGAACAAATAATCCAATCAAGAAATGGGCAGAGGACATGAACAGACATTTCTGCAAAGAAGACATCCAGATGGCCAACAGACACATGAAAAAGTGCTCCATATCACTCGGCATCAGGGAAATACAAATCAAAACCACAATGAGATATCACCTCACACCAGTCAGAATGGCTAAAATCAACAAGTCAGGAAATGACAGATGCTGGCGAGGATGCGGAGAAAGGGGAACCCTCCTACACTGTTGGTGGGAATGCAAGCTGGTGCAGCCACTCTGGAAAACAGCATGGAGGTTCCTCAAAATGTTGAAAATAGAACTGCCCTATGACCCAGCAATTGCACTATTGGGTATTTACCCTAAGGATACAAACGTAGTGATCCAAAGGGGCACATGCACCCGAATGTTTATAGCAGCAATGTCCACAATAGCCAAACTACGGAAAGAACCTAGATGCCCATCAACAGATGAATGGATCAAGAAGATGTGGTATATATACACAATGGAATACTATGCAGCCATCAAAAGAAATATAATCTTGCCATTTGCGACAACATGGATGGAACTAGAGCGTATCATGCTTAGCAAAATAAGTCAAGCAGAGAAAGACAACTATCATATGATCTCCCTGATATGAGGAAGCGGTGATGCAACATGGGGGCTTAAGTGGGTAGGAGAAGAATAAATGAAACAAGATGGGATTGGGAGGGAGACAAACCATAAGTGACTTTTAATCTCACAAAACAAACTGAGGGTTGCTGGGGGGAGGGGGTTTGGGAGAAGGGGGTGGGATTATGGACATTGGGGAGGGTATGTGCTGTGGTGAGTGCTGTGAAGTGTGTAAACCTGGTGATTCACAGACCTGTACCCCTGGGGATAGAGTATTATGCCTCCATCAGAAAGGATGAATACCCAACTTTTGTAGCAACATGGACGGGACTGGAAGAGATTATGCTGAGTGAAATAAGTCAAGCAGAGAGAGTCAATTATCATATGGTTTCACTTATTTGTGGAGCATAACAAATAGCATGGAGGACATGGGGACTTAGAGTGGAGAAGGGAGTTGGGGGAAATTGGAAGGGGAGGTGAACCATGAGAGACTATGGACTCTGAAAAACAATCTGAGGGTTTTGAAGGGACGGGGGGTGGGAGGTTGGGGTACCAGGTGGTGGGTATTATAGAGGGCACGGATTGCATGGAGCACGGGGTGTGGTGCAAAAATAATGAATACTGTTATGCTGGAAATAAAAAAAAATAAAATAAAATAAAAATAAAAAATAAAAAACAAAAACAAACAAAAAAAAACAAGGCACTCAAACCCTCTTCATCTTGAATTCTTTATTTATAAAATGAGGTAGTAGATCTATAATTCTATAATGGATGATTGATAGCCTTAGTATTTAGTGGGTTTGGGAGCAGGCCCTCAGGCCCATGAAAGCTAACTGAACATGTCTTTTCCAAATTCCATTTTTAATGACAGCAAGTTGGTAGCTTGACCATGGTGGGAATATTTTCACCAGGGAAATTGACAAATGCTATGAATTAGGCTTTTTTTTCTCCCAGAAGATCAGTGCTTAAACACATGTCCACACACTACTATTTATACTTTTATAGATTATATCTGTGTTTAATATAAAACATTTATTAATCCAAAATAATTTCTAATGAGTAAGAATTTCAATAGCATGAATGGATTCTTTGTAAAAACCTGAAGGCTATGAAATTATATTTTGGTATAAATGTAAGATGGAGATTGAGAATAATATGGAGATATTTGGGATATAAAATATGTGTTGCCCTTTCAGGCACGTCAGTGATCTAAAGTAGTGATACTCAGTTTTGACTACACATTTGAATGGCATGAGGCACTTCCTGAGATCTTTGCCCCCAACATTTTATGATTTAGTTTATTTGAAATGGAGCCCAGGCACCCATGTTTGTTTAAAAGTTTCTGAAGTGAATCTACTGTGCAGTCAGATTGTCCTAAGGTAAATATATAGTGATAAGGTAATAATAAAGTGATTAAATAGTGTTCTCTAACTATATAATTAGGGAGCTTCACATTCCAAGTTCCCATTTATGCCAAGACATGCTTGAGGATAAAGTTTTGTTTAGTTTTAAAAGTTGCACTTAAAAATTTCAGTTTTTGTATCTCTGCCTTTACAGATTGTCAGGGAGAAAATGGTAAATGAAGGACCTCGAAGCTACTTTCTTTGGCTATTAAAAAAAAAATCAATCTGTTGCTTAGACTACCAAATTAATCTATGAATAGAATGTCTATAATTCTAAGGCTGACATATAATTTCCAAATCAGCAGAGAGGAAAACAGGAAATAAGGAAAATTCAGCAATTGAATAGGAAACAAAAAAAGGAGTGAAGTATGTGATGCATAGAAATAGCATTTCTCAGGATGCCTGGGTGGCTCAGTCAGTTAAGCATCAGCCTTTGGCCTGGCTGATGATCCCAGGGTTCTGGGATCAAGTTGTGCAGCAGGCTCCTTGTGCAGCCACTCCCCCTGCTTGTGCGCTCACACTCTCTCTCTCTCTCACTCTCTCACTCTTACTCTTCTATCTCTGGAAAATAAATAAATAAAATCTTTGAAAAAAAAGACATAACATTTCCCAAACCACTAATATGATTGAAATAACATCTATGACAAAAGTCTAAATGAACTAAACATGACAATTAAAAGATGAGAAAGAATATCCCAATTATACTAAAGAATATCCCAATTATATGTTATATGTATATATGAGAGAGACACAGAAACATAAGGGAAAGAGAAAGTTCAGCATTTGCTCATTTTTTCATTTACTCAATTTTTTTTTCCTGAGTGCCTACTATGTGCTGGGCAACATTCTGTGTTCTATTAGTAGGGCTAGAGAACAAATCTCTGCCCTCTTGGAGCTTCTGTTCTTGGAGATTGGGGATGGGGCCAAAGGGTGACAGACTATAACTAAAGTAACTGTTCTATTCTATATTAGTAGAAGGAAATTGTTATGCCTGAGTTTTCATGTCCGGGAGACCGCCAAGGAGCCAAGCACTGATGGAATCACATGAGGGATTATTTGACAAGCTTAAGCTTGGGCTCAGCAGAGTAGGGACTTGGACCCTGAGGCTAGTTAAGGCAGGGGTTTTTTATGGGTCATTACAACAGGCTTGGGGTGGGGAGGAGAAGTTTCAGACTTTTCTGCAGTAAGCTGATTAGCTGTTGCCGGGATGTTGCAGGGTGGGGTACTTTCTTGGAACTAAAGCAGGGTGGGGGTTCCTGGAACTAAAGTAAAGTAGGGGAAAGTTCAGCCCTTGGTCACAGGGGCCTGAGATGGCTGCCGAAGCTAAGATGGCTGTACTTATGCTAAGGCTAAACCTGAGGTGGGAGGGCCTTAATTTTTCTCGGCCTCCACAGAAATGTTTTATGAGGAAAAATAAAGCAGAAAAAGGCAATAAAAATTTGAAGAGAGTGCAATTTAACAGGACCCTGGGTGGCTTGGTCAGTTAAGCCTCTGCCTTTGGCTCAGGTCATAATCTTGGAGTCCTGGAATGGAGTCCCTCATTAGGCTCCCTGCCTGGTGGGGAGTCTGCTTCTCCCTCTTCCTCTCACCCTGCTTGTGCTCACATGTACTCTCTCTCTCTCATGCTCTGTCTCACTCTCTCTCTCATGCTTTGTCTCATGCTCTCTCTCTCTCAAATAAATAAAATATTTAAAAATAAATAAATAGAATGATGAGAGGCAGAACAGAAAATGAAATTTGAGTAAATTCAAAAGGGGAGGGCATTGTTTCAGCAGCATGGCTATTGGGAGCTGGACCCTGGAAGGAACTGGACACTGGGGAGCCTGCCTTGGATGTTCAAGGACTGGCAAGGAAGCCTGAATGAGCAGAGGAAATGAGGACAGGGAGGTCTTGTCCAGCCTGCACAGAACTTTTTGAGTCATATAAGGATTTTGCCTTTTATACTGAGTGGAATTAAAAGCTACCAAAGTATTATAAACAGTGGATGAAACTGGCTTTCCAGCTAAGAGTCACACCCTAACAGCTGTATGAATGAGGAAGGGACAACCAGGAGGATGTTGATCTGCATGAGAGAAGATGGTGATTTAGACGAAGATGGTAGCAATGGAAGTACTAGCAAGGAGAGCCCAAGGGATTCTGTCATAATTGCATAAGAACAAAGAAGAATCAGAGAAAACTCTAGAATTTCTGACCTCAGTAATGGGACATAGGAAATTTACATTAACTGAGATAAAGTTTTTAGGGGTTGCAGACAGGAGAGGGAGAAGGTAGGATTTTGAGTTCAAGTCAATGTGAACTGACAGGAATGTCAGTGGAGATTATGGCCGCTTATGGTGAATTTGAAAAGAATGGAAGAGGAGGAGCCAGAGTGAGCTCAAACAGTTTTACAGGAAAGAAAAGAAGAATGGGACAGTAGTTGAAGGGCAAAGAAGTGCCAAGACTTTTTATTCATGGGATCTATAAGAGCATGTTTGTTTGATGATAGGTTAAATCTCCGGTAAGGAAGTATTTTTGAAACATTTTGTATGTATTTACAATAATCCTTAAATGTACATGACATCACCAATATTCAAGTTGAAACAAACTTCTAAACTTTCAATAATAAATACAAAATATATCGCTTTTTCCAAATTTCTTAAACTTGAAATTTATAGTGATTTATTGTTTTAAATCAATTCCACATTTGTACTAATTTTATATTATTTTGTACTCTCTTTTTTTTTTTTTTAACTCTTTTCTGAAAGAGGGCTCTTCAAATTTGTAAGCTCTGGCCCCGCAAAACCCTGGATATGCTCTTGGCAAGATGTCCTTGAGAAGTTTAAAGATTTTAGAATGCAAAAGGAGGTTTCATTCATTCAAATTAGAGATGAGGTAGAGTATGTGGATAAAAACACAGGGAAGTGGGAGAAGAGGTAGTGGGAGCTTTAGAAACTTTTTGATTATTTTATGTTTTCTCAGTGAAATAAGATGCCAGGTGGTTGTCAGGGAATGAGGATGAGAATGGATATGATAGAAGTTTGAAGAATGAGAAAACGACATAAAATCAATGTGAAACAGAGTGAGAAAGTAAATAGATTGGGGAAATACCTGATTCCTGCACAGCCCTGAGAGCCCACTTGAGGCCAGTAATCATGAGTATGAAGTAGCACTTAGCCTGGCCTTTTGGTTTCCCTCTCTGTGGGAAGATGCACGAAACAGCCAAAATGGCTTTATCTGTGTGATTTCATCCCACTAAGAGAGAAGGTCAAGATAGTTGAAGAAGTGTTCCAGAGAATATCAGAATGCATGATAAAAAAGTTCATTTGGCTAAGGAGGAGAAAGAGGACACAAGAGAGCAGCAATAAGAAGTAGGGTTATTGATGGATTATAGGTCCTTGAGGGACATAAATAATATTAAAGTCGAGTTATCAGAAACACAGTCGGTGATGTATGGGAAGCTGGATATTTCCATAGAGATAAAAGGAAATGTCACCATTATTAGTAATGACAGTCTGTTAAATGCCCACTAGCATTGGAGGTAGGGTGGGGGAGGAATCAAGGAACTGAGTAACCAGTATCCTGGAATTATTCATCAAATGGATATTGAAATCAACAAGAATTATGTCAGGAATAACATCATAGAGAGTGCAATGAATCTAGATGCTGTGGATGACAGCAATGAAAAGGGACTGTAGATGATGTAGTTAAATGATAGGACATTTAAAGCAGAGGAGGTTTTGAGAGGAGGGGGCAGTGAATAATCTTATAGCCAGGATGAGGAACCAGGGGAAGATCTTCCTAACCCTCTAGCCCAATGTCACTTGAGGATGGAAAAGAGAACTTCTTTTGTTTTTTCTTTCCTTTTTTTTTTTTTTAAGATTTTATTTATTTATTTGACAAAGAGAGATCACAAGTAGGCAGAGAGGCAGGCAGGGAGAGAAGAGGAAGCAGGATCCCCGCTAAGCAGAGAACCTGATGTGGGGCTCAATCCCAGGACCCTGAGATCATGACCTGAGCCAAAGGCAGAGGTTTAACTGACTGAGCCACCCAGCCACCCAGGAAAAGAGAACTTCTAAACTGCAGAGGAAAGTGCTATTTCCGTGGGACAGCAGTAGCAAGTGAGAGGCACAATAAGGAAAGTAAAATGATGTAACCAAGAAAAATAAAAACAAATTGATGGCACTATATCAATCCAGCCAAAACTGACCAAGGCAAATAAGCAATGTTAAGAGATGATTTCTGAACTTTTTGGCTCCATCTGTTCCTATAAACATAGCCATGATGATTGGTCCACACAAGAGTTGAAAAACTAGTGTCCAAGTCCTCAAGAGAATCTACTTGGCACCCACCAACACACGTTCTGAAGGTGCGAAGGAGTTAACACCGGTGAAGCCATTCTTGACCAATGAGGATGGAAGTGCTTTTGTGTCCTGGGCAAATAGTCCGGACATGCATTCATAAGGTAATTAAGAATATCCTCTGGAATGTAGTACTAGGTGGTGCCAAGAGTGATGACCAACTCCATAAGGCATCCTTGACCGGCCCTCTACCTTCCTTATTCCACTTGGCTTGTTCCCCACTCTTGCTCCCTGGCACCCTCTCCAGATAAATTACCTGCCTGCAAGCCTTTGTCTCAGGCTCTGCTTTTAAAGGAAGCCAAGCTAAGTATGTAATTATAATATTTCTGTAGCCTGGTTACATACAGACATATGTGTATAGTTAGACATAGATCTTATAATAGCTCTTACTGTGATCATTTATATGCACTTTGTGTACCTTTAGAAGTTCCAAAACTTAAGAGAACCTGATAACTTAGTCATGTGGTTTCAGTTGAAGAGGATAATTTGATGAAATGTTTAAAAGATTTATAAAATCAAGATCTTAAATCTTAAGCAAGGCTATGATAGCTTCTCTTTGTGCAAAAGAGGTCTCAGATGCTAAAGATACTGCCAGAAGTCTAGCCACATTTTTAAGGGGCACAGAGAACTTTCAGACTTCCTTGGGATTTTTTAAGAACTTTGGAAATAAACAATCCAGAAAGCTGAGGGTGATGGGCTCTGGGCCTCAGAGCAGCAGAGCCCGAGGTCTCAGGGATCCCGACGAGGGGTATGTAGTCTCTCTGTGTCTCCCAGTCATTCCGTGTTGAACTTGGTCTTCTCCTCCCCCGCTATAACACAGGCACACGTCACTGATTCCTAACCCTCTCTTTGTGTCTTTGAAGTCTCGTGTGTCCATGTCCCTGGAGCTTGTCAACTGAATCTCCAACTTCAGTAGCATCATGTTGCTCATTTTCTCCCCAAAACTGGGTTATTTCCCTTTATTCAGTTTGGTCTTTCTTACACAAGGAAACCCAGAACAAATATTTCAAAACCTGTCTGTACTTTTTCTGAGAGTGAAGAGACAGGTTAAAAAAAAAAAAAAATCTTTTGCTTATTAATTCATAATGACAAAATAACCAAAAAAAGGGGGGAAGGACTCACGAATCAATTAGCCAACATGCTATTATTCAGTAATGACTATTTTCTCCTATTTTGAAATGTTTCTTGGGGAAAGATTCCCAGAAGTGGAATACTGGAATAGAACTATATATAAAAATTATTATACAAATTTATAATTTATAATATATATATATATATGTGCACTGTGTTTGATGCCCACTAGCAAATTGAACACCTTACATTACTCACAAGAAAGCAATAAACATACTAGTTTGTCTTCATTATGGCTGGCATTTTTTTTTTTAAAAGAAGTTGCTGATTTAATAGTAAAAATGAAAATAAGAACTGACCACACAACCATTAACGTTCTTTTACAACTGCTGCTACTGGATAATGATATTCTGTAATATTTCTAAATTATTTTTATTAACAGGCAAGTGGAAACAGCCCACTGTTTGTGTACAGTGTTCATTTGAAACAAAAATTATTGTTTAATTATATCATCATCCATTGAGAACAGTCATCTGAACAATTTACAAACAAGGCTCCTCATTATCTGTAAAAGTTGAGTGTAATCAATTAAGTTAAATGCTTCACTGATGCTGAAAGAATTGTCCCCTAAATATTTATTCTGATTACCTGCCATGAGACTAATGTATACATAGCTAAGGCATGAGCTTCCGAATGACAACCTTGTACAGATTGGTCTCTCTAAACCTTAGCATTCAACAGTTAACTATGACCACAACGTTTGTTTAGTATCAGTCAGTATTGACTAATAATATGAACAGCAGATTAAAATGACTGAACATGTTGGATCATTAGAAGCAAGAAGTTTCTTCTCTTTCCAGAGCATGAGGTGAGTTTAATCTGCACAAAGTTAAGTCCTTGGGAATTAGAGCTGAAAGCACTTTCGGTGTTAGTTCCATATTTAAGTAGTGATGCTTTTGTGAGCATTCTAGTTTGTCTTCAAATGGCCAGGAGAGAATTGGGATACAAACAAAGTGTGTCTCTGAATTATTCCAGTCTGTATCTGCACGAAAATCTATAGATCTAATTTTAATCTTCCTTTTGAACTTCAGGATTCTATATTCAATTACCTACTGGCTGTTCATAAGAGACTGAAATTCAAAATACGCAAATTAAATTTTTATCTTTCAACCCATACACTTGCCTATCCCTGGTATTTCCCGTCTCCTTGAGTGGCTCCAGCCACTTCCCCTTTGCCTAATCCAGAAACTCCATTACCACCCTTGACTTCTCTCCCTACCTCCGTCTATATGTTGTGCTAATTATGATCTTCCATCTATTCTAACTTTATGCTGTCATCCAATATTTACTGAGCATCTAAGAAAGTGGTAAACCAGTGCTTCACAGACTTTAATGTGTATACAAATCACTTGGATCTTGTTTGGCTACTAATGCAGTAGTTCTAGAATTCTGCATTTTTTTTTTTTATCATGAAAAAACTGTATTTAGATTTAGCCAGCTGGACTCAGTTTAGATGATCCCAATTTTGTTGGCAACATCCAAAGCATCATAGTCAGGAGCCACCCGAACGTATGCCTTCTTCTCTCCATCAGGCCTGATTAAGGTGTTGACCTTGGCTACATCAATGTCATAGAGCTTCTTCACAGCCTGTTTGATCTGGTGCTTGTTGGCCTTGACATCCACAATGAACACAAGTGTGTTGTTGTCTTCTATTTTCTTCATGGCTGACTCAGTAGTCAGGGGGAACTTGATGATGGCATAGTAGTCAAGCTTGTTTCTCCTGGGGGCGCTCTTTCGAGGGTATTTGGGCTGCCTTCAGAGACGCAGAGTCTTGGGTCGTCGGAACGTAGGTGATGTGCGGATCTTCTTTTTTTTGTGACTGTGGACGCCTTTCAGCACCGCTTTCTTGGCTTTCAAAGCCTTTGCTTTGGCTTCGGCTTTGGGAGGGGCAGGGGCTTCCTTCTTAGCTTTCGGCGCCATCTTCGTAAGAGGGGAGAATTCTGCATTTTTAATAATCTCACAGGTGATGCCCATTCTGCTTCGTCCATAGGTTATACTCTTGAGTAGCAAGGTGCTAGGAAATCTTCTAGGAGCCAGGAATACTACAGTGCCACAAAGTTCTGACCCTGAGCATCTTACATTCTAATGAAGGGAGTCAGAAAATATACAAATATATTGAGGAAAATGAGCATTCTGAAAATATAAAGCAGAGTAAAGGGGTACAGTATGAATGTGAAGCTGTTCTAGTGTGAAACACGCGTAGACGACACATAAATGAGCATAGCTATGTTCTAATAAAATGTATTTACCAAAACAGGTGATGAGCCAGATTTGGCCGCCCAGATCTAGAAGGCTTTTCTAATGTGTTGTTCTAGAGTGTTGACCAGGATATATTAACTAAAAAGCATGTATTTCATTTACACTGAGGGATACCGAATAAATAAACAAATATTCACTCAGTAGAGTTTATTTTTTCACATTTTTAAAAAAAAATATTTATTTATTTGAGAGAGAGAGGGAGAGAGGGAGTTGTGGGGGAGCGACAGGAGAGGGAGAGGGAGAAAGGGTTTCCCAAGCAGACTCCTCACTGAGCACCGAGCCTGTTGTAGGCTTTGATCTCACAACCCCAAGATCTTGACTTGAGCCAAAATCAAGAGTCAGACACTCAACTGACTGAGCCACCCAGGTGCCCCTATTTTTTTTTTTTCACGTACTTTTTGATAACAAATTTTATGCTAACAAGTTTAATGTAGGCTTTGATATTGCAAATTTTGAAGATACTTTATATTACAGCATAACTTTTCTTTGTTTTATAAACATTATTTTGTTTCCTCATGTATCTGTGGTTTCAGTGGTAAGATTATTTAGATAAAATAATAAAATAAATGTTACATTTTTTTCTTGAGAACTGAAACAAATAATTATCACTTACCCATGATGCAGAGTTTATTCCAAGGAGTTTTACCATGGAGTATAATTTTTTATTAGTCAATAAATTCAGTATATTTGCAAATCCCTTTCTTAAGAAATGCCACTTTAAGGGTTTTCCAGGTACCAGGCAAGAATTTGAAAAACTATCTGCCCTCTTTCTATTTGTCCTAGAAACACATTCAGTGTGTATTCTGTGTGCTTCTCCCTCTCTCTTTCTCTCCCCCTCTCTGTGTATTTGTGTGTATGGAGATATATATATATAGATAGATAGGTAGATAGATAGATAGATATAGATATATTTGATCATCTCTGTATAATTCATTAAAGTACTCAGAAGTCAAGCTTTGACTTTTTATTACAGATATTATTTAAAAATAATATTAGACTTGTTTCTAAGAAATATTAAACTTGTTTCTATTTTCCTGATGAGAACATTCTCAGATAAATCTTCACAATTCCTTTTGTTTTCTAGGCTCTAGGTGTGTGGTAGTGCCACCTGCTGGTGGACTTGAGGCAAATGTCAGTATCATGAATAAAAGCAATCTACATGGAGAGCCAGATGAACGTTAAGGACCTAGAAAATTAAATAAGGTTGAGCACTATTCAAGATGCATAGAAGTATTTCACCTAAATTGAATTTTATTTTTTAAACATTTATTTTTAAATGCAGTAAAATTGTCTATCTCAGACCTTTAGTCAACTTTTTGGGGATAGTAAAACTTTAAACTTTCTAATGAGAAATTTACAACTTTAGGTACCAAAATTGTTCTTATTCAACTTTTTTTTTTACAATTTTTATGAAATGTCTTTATATTTCTCAACTTTCTTGAGCAGAATAGTAAGAGGACAATTTATCTGATGCACACACACTGATAGCAATCAGACCTTCAATCAACTTCCCACTTGATTTCCCAAGTCAGCTGATGAATGATCACTGCATGTGTGGTACTAGCCTCTCTCTTTCCCTGCAGTTTTCTTTTCCTAACCATTTGTATTCATGGAAACCACCTAAACAATCAACAGAAACTTGAAACTGCTTTTAAAATAACATTTAAAAATAATCAGGGGGGAAGTATTCGTGTCAGTTTGCAAAAAGCTTTGCAATTTAATGCTAGAGTGTGTGTAGAAAGAGGAGAGAAGACTAACTTCTACCTCAGAAAGTCTTTTTTTTTCTTTTTTCTTTTTTTAAAGATTTTATTTATATATTTGAGAGAGAGACTGAGAGAGAGAGCATGAGAGGGGAGAAGGTCAGAGGGAGTAGCAGACTCCCTGTGGAGCTGGAGCCCGATGTGGGACTCCATCCTGGGACTCCAGGACCATGACCAGAGCTGAAGGCAGTTGCTCCACCAACTGATCCACCCAGGTGCCCCAGTTTTGTTTTGTTTTTTCCTTAATTAACAAATGAACCAAAAGGTTTGGTGCCATATATTAACTCACAGTAACTGACTTTCATTTACTCCATTCCTCCAACTCTTTTGAATAATAATTAACTACCATCTTCCAAGAGCAGAAGAATATGTAGAAGAGAAATGGCAAAGCAGACTCACTCTGGGGGTGAAATTGGAGACAAAATTTGCATAACTGTAGTAGTTTTGTCATGCCAACTTTCTGAGCATTTCTAGAATCTCCGGCAACTGTCCCCCATCTAGTGTCTATGTCTTCATGGTGCACCGCACTAACACGACTTTGCTACTAAAGTGCTAAATACGTGGGATATTCACTGTCTCCTTGATGCAGTCATCAATATGCCTTCCGTGGACTAAAGACCACAGTACCACTCGCTGTTTCCCTTTGGCTAAATGCCAATATTTCAATATTTCTTTTTTTAAACTCTGCTTTTAATTGTCAGATTTTAAGTGCTTTGCAGTAACTTACTTCAAATTCCTTTAAAAACATTGTGGGCATTCTTTTTTTTTTTTTTTTTTTAAAGATTTTATTTATTTATTTGTCAGAGAGAGAGCAAGCGAGAGAGCAAGCACAGGCAGACAGAGTGGAAGGCAGAGTCAGAGGAAGAAGCAGGCTCCCTGCGGAGCAAGGAGCCCGATGTGGGACTCGATCCCAGGACGCTGGGATCATGACCTGAGCCGAAGGCAGCTGCTTAACCAACTGAGCCACCCAGGCGTCCCCATTGTGGGCATTCTTTAAACATATTCAGTAAATAAATATCTATTCTAGCTTTTTTTTTTTTTTTTTTTTTTTTTTTTTACATGGAAGGTATTTTTCTGGAAAACGATCAGTAAGGCTAGTGACTTACGAATTCTTGGCTAAGGCTTTGCATGGTTGCATCACAATCTTTGCTTAAACTAAAAGGAGTAATAGGAATGTGAGCATTTTATCTACCTGATGGGTTAGAGCCAGGTTATGGGGAAGTTTCAAGCTCTTGTGGGCCCCCTGGAAGTCTATAATTTGTTTATTGCTTTTTCTATCCCAGACCAGAGCTGCCCCTATGGGAATTTATAGTGAAGGTACCAGAACAGCTCTCACCTTAATTTCTATTCACATCACAGCCCACTTTGACAAAACAAAGAATATCTATTTTTTTAAAAAATGTTATTCATTTATTTGAGAGAGAGCGAGTACATGAGCAGGGGAGAGAGAGAGGGAGAATAAGACTCCCTACTGAGCAGGGAGCCTGATGCGGGGCTCGATGAGAGAATGAATAGAGCAGAATGAAAAATGTAGCAGAATGAAAATGTAGCAGAATGAAAAATGAGTCCTAATTTAGTGAAAAGTGCTTGCTTTTATGATAGAAGATTATCTGCTATAGATAATAGAGATAGAGATACAGATATCTATAGATAGATATATATAATAGATGATAGATATAGATAGAAGATAATCTGCAGGAAGATGATGACACATTAACTCCTCGGGTGTTGTTGATGCTTATTATGATGGACACATGGTCACAGACTAATTCAAAGACTGAAAGGGCTGGCTGTGATTTGCTTAAGGGCAAGAGTGCCTACAGTATTGGTGGATGTGAATGCCCAGGAAATGTCTGATGGCCAAATGCCAGAACCTGGGACCTAAAAAGGCACACTCAGGGGCGCCTGGGTGGCTCAGTGGGTTAAGCCGCTGCCTTCCGCTCAGGTCATGATCTCGGGGTCCTGGGATCGAGTCCCACATCGGGCTCTCTGCTCAGCAGGGGGCCTGCTTCCTTCTCTCTCTCTCTGCCTGCCTCTCTGCCTACTTGTGATCTCTCTCTGTCAAATGAATAAATAAAATCTTTAAAAAAAAAAAAAAGGCACACTCAGTATCTCCTAAGTTCTCAGGATCCTGTGCTGCGATATACACAGACACAGGTTTTCATCCATTTGCTTACTTAAGCTGAGATCAGTGCTGGTATAATTTGCTATTCCAGATACCAACTTGGTATATAAAATGGTTTTTCTTCCTTTTTATCATTTTATTTTTTCATCATAATAAATATTTTCTTTAATCCCTAACCCCTATTTCTCTCATTCCCTGACCCAGCTCCCTCCTGGTAATAGTTTGTTCTCTATCGTTTTTTTTCTCGATCCATTTTTTGGTTTGTCTCTTTTTTCTTCATTCACTTTGTTTCTTACACTCACATATGAGTGAAATTATATTGTATTTGTCTTTCTCTTATTTCGCTTAGCATTATACTGTCTCCATTCATGTCATTGCAAATGACAAGATTTCATTCTTTTATATGGCTGGGTGGTATTCCATTTTATATATATATATAGTTTCAATCTGAATAAGAATGTGAATATATATATAAATTAGTTATATATATGTACATCTCTTCTTTTAATTTCATTTTTTAAATTTAAGTTCAATTAATTAACATATAATGTATTATTGGTATCAGAGGTAGAGGTCAGTGATTCATCAGTCTTATATAATACCCATATGTGCTCTTAACATCACGTTCCCTCCTCTCTGTCCATCACTCAGTACACCTAGGGAGACAAATACACTCAGAATAGTAAAAAAATATTTTTACCATCAGAGGGAGTATTTACTAATTTTCTTATTAGTTTCAGTCATATTTTGATCTAATACTTTGCAAGATGTAGAAATGCGAGAGTATTGATTGGTTCTTCCCTCAAATAACAACAATATATTCTATAAATACATTTTTCTCTCATTGACATCTTCTGTATCCCCAAAATCCAACATTTTCTGGGTTACATTTGACCTATGGCAATGTTTTGGCAATATGTGTAATTTGAGAGGAAACTGCAAACATATTTCAAGTAAACATGTAGATAACTTGAGTCTTATGAGACATCAAGTAAACATGTAGATGACTTGAGACTTATGAGAAAGGACTAAGTACTAGCTTTGGAGAATGCTTCAGTCTAGGGACATATTTGTAGGGTTGGGGTGTAGGATATCATGGTAACATTGATGGTCTAATATTTTTAGTTCAAGTCCTTTTTCACAGTAATATTTTGGCTTAAGCCTGTGTCATCATGCATTTATTTATTGTCTTGTTCCACCATAAAATTTGCAGCTTTCTAAGACTGTGATACTACTTGGGTTATTGACAACACCAGTAATAATCACTTATCTGATCAACTGGAATATGTCACTATCCGTGTAAGTGTGTGAACTTTGAAACCATTTATGGACAGATGGTAGAGAATTCTCTAATACAATACAATTTGCACTTTGTTTAGTGTATGCTGCTAGTACATTCAGTTTTATATTTATACCTGACTAATTTTAGTTATGATTTTACTTTAAAATACACTTCAAGCTCTTTTAAATCCTGAAATCCAAAACATTCTGGCACAATCTCATGGACTACCGTGTTTTTTCATATTGTGTCTTTTTCTGTGCATTTTCTCTCTTCCAGTTCTGGTTAGAGATACTACATGTAGCCAGGTATTGTTTTTAAAAATAGTAAAGATTATTCAGTTATCCAATAATCTTGGACACTAATGATGGTTAATAGCTGAATCAGTTAAGGTTCTCTACAGAAAGAGATGCATAGAATCATAGAGTGGGTGTATGTGCACACACGTGTGTGAGCGAGCCTGCACACGTGCATGACTTTAAAGGAATTGGCTCAGGTGCCTGTGGGGTCTAGCAAGTCTGAAATCTGTAGCGCAGCCAGCCTATTGGAAACTCAGACAGAAGTTGATGTTGCAGACTTGAGGCGGAATTTCTTTTTGTCTGTGAAATCTCAGTTTTTGCCCTTAAAGACTTCAATTAATTGGGTTAGGTAATAACGTTATTGAGGATCATCTCCTTTTCTTAAGGTCAACTGTAGATGTTAACCACAGCTACAAAATACCTTCATAGAGACCTAGGTCAGTATTTGATTAAATCACCAGTCACTATAACCTAGCCAAGTTAACATAAAAAAGTAAACATCACAGTAGCTAGTGGAATTGATTTCTCCTTATTGCCATTTTTTTTCTGTACTACTTTTCCCAAACCTTTGAAAGAAAAGACAAAATATTAGAGTCCTGGGGGTGGTGCTATTTTTGAAAAGCTGCTACACTTAAAGTTCTGTTAAGATGAAGTAACTCCCATTAAAGAATGAATTGTTATTTGTCTTTTGTTGCACAAAATGATTTGGGGGGGAAAAAACAGAGAGGAGTGAATGCTCTAAAAAATGGAATGACTAATGCAAAAGACACCACAATGGAAAGAAAAAAGACTATGTTTTTAACAAGCCCAAAAAATAGAAGCTTTCAAAGAGTAATTATTCAAATGAAGGAAATGAATTGGTTGACTTAGGAATTATGATACTCATACCCTGTTCTTTTTCTTCTGTTTTTTCTTATGGAGGCAATAGAGATGAGGGAATATTTAGTTAGACTAAACAAACACTTGAGAAATATACATTTGTTTCACTTTCTAAATAAGAGTTTCTCATTTCTACATCCCACAGATGGAATTCCTTACACCTGCTCGAGTTATCATGGTGGCTCCGTTCAACTAGACTCTGAATGTGTGCATGCCTCCTCAGGATTCACCAATGCAAAGTCTCTGAGATGCAAATATCATGAGCTTTTATCAGCAACCCCAGATGGTAGATGGATTTATTGTTAGAAGACTTCTCAGAGAAGATCTCTGATACTATCTCAAGACTGCAAGGAACAGACAGTCAACTACTAACTCTTCCTCCACTCCCACCACAACCCCACCCACCCAACTCTACTTCCTTCTTTCTCTTCTTTTTTCTGTAACTTCTATGCTGTGGCCAAGTGCTCAGGTGGTAATGACATGCTAGTTTTCATAAAAAGAACTGTGGGACTAGGTCGAAAGCCTACTTCTGAAAAGCGTTCCAGAACTAAGAATCTACCATCTAAGTAATTTGCTGAATTCTTGGAGGTCTCGATAACTTCAAAAGTCCTTTCGGGCTTTAATTTTCTTTAGCAATGCTAGCATGATTGTTACTCATGTTACTCATTTTTCATAGTTCCTTCCTGTATGCCAGACTTCAAAATTAGTCGATTATATTTATATCCATGGAAGGGGAGGACTGCTGAAATTGCATATATAATAATATTGACAGTACATTTGATACTCTTCCATATTTATCTCAGATCAAAAATTAAGACAGATCAAACAAAAGAATTACATAGTTGAAAGGCAAAAAGAAAAAAAAGAATGGCCAATAGATAAATGCTATAAATCAGCAGTAAACATCCTCCTTAACAAGAAAAAGAATGAATTAAAATGCAATAGTCAGATACCATATTCTTTCTATGAATATATTATTCAATTTCTCAAGGGTATGTTGAGAACTTCACACTTCTGAACAGCGAGTAAAAGTATAAATTTAAAGGTCCCTTAGAGAATATAATTTGGCAGTATGTATTGCAACTCCTAAAATGTTCCTCAATTTTCAACAACCCATTTGCATTTTCATAACAGTCTAGTCTAAGGAAGTAACCATAGACATTAACAAATATTGATAAACAAAAATTTTCATGAGTGCATATGTATAATTAGTCAAATATTGAAATTGTCCTAAATATTCAGTAACAAGTTAACATTACCAAATATAATATATATGATGAAATATTATATAGACTGTTAAAATGTCTTTATTAGACTTTTTAAAGACATGGAGAAATACCTACCCATGTTATTAAATAAAGGTGATGTAAATATATATGGAGAGAAATTATTAACCAAATTTTATTTATTTGGCTAATTAAACACATATGTCCTAGTAGTGATTATTTTTGTTTTTTGTTTTTAGTAATTGAGGTATAATTGTCATATAACATATTAGTTTCAGGTGATGTATGACATAGTGATCTGCTATTTAAATATACTGCAAAATGATCACCTTCGTAAGTCTATTAAACATCCCTGTCCATAATAGTTATGATGTGTTTTTTTTCTTTGTGATGGGAACCTTCAAGATTTACTCTCTTAGTAAGTTTCATATATGTAATGCTGAATTATTAATTATAGTCACCATGCTTTACATTACTTGCCAATGGTTTATTTTATTTTTTTAAAGATTTTATTTATTTATTTGACAGACAGATCACAAGTAGGCAGAGACGCAGGCAGAGAGAGAGGGGGAAGCAGGCTTCCTGCTGAGCAGAGAGCCGGATGTGGGACCCGATCCCAGGATCCTGAGATCATGACCTGAGCAGAAGGCAGAGGCTTTAACCCACTGAGCCACCCAGGCGCCCCATTTTTCCCCCACTGGTTTATTTATTTTGCAACTGAAGTGTGTATCTTTTAACCCACTTCACCCATTTCACCCACCCTGTGACAACCATTAATCTCTGTATCTATAAAACTATTTTTTTAATTCCACATGTAAGTGAGATCATCTTTGTCTTATTCTACTTAGAATAATGCTTTTGAGGTCCATCCAATTGAAAAATCAAACACTGTAGGTTTTAAATTTTAAATATTTAGCTCAAATATTAAATTCAATAAAATTTTACATAGCTCTCACAATCTAATTAATAAAAGGAAGAAACTCCGTGCACTTTTTGATCAATATTTTTAAAAATATTTTTAAAATAGTCACTTCCTAAGTCACTGTAGGCAATCTGGATGGTGGATAGGTAGTTTTTATTTTAATTCCCATTAATCTTTGGAAGGTGAATGTCACTGCCCTCTACCATACTTTGTATGTATTCTTAGCCTGGCAGTTATAAGCTATCTCACCAGGATGCCCAAATTAAATATTCCCACCATCCATTTTTAAATTCTTTGTCAGAACATACCTCTTCCATGTCCATTTGGGTTTCTGTGTCATGCTACATAAATCTTACAAGTAATGGTTATAATGGGTCATAACTGCTTCCTCAACCATGCCAGACCCCGTATCCCAGTTTACCCAGTTCACACCTGGTACACAGTACAATTTTTAAAAGCACTACTTTTTTTCTAAAAGCTATCCATATTTGGATAATAAATTATGTGGTCACCCTAATCATAAGAGAAGGAGACTATTTTAATAAACGGATAGCCGGTGATAATCATCAAAGTCTTGTGAGTGGAGACACCTAGGAAGTAAGAAAGTCATGTTCAGTAATATCGTGTGAGCTGCTATGAATTAGCCTTCGGATAGCACTAGTTGTGTTATTGACTCAGTGCCAGAAGTGACATTTCTGTGTTCTTCCACCATTGACTCATTCTGTTTTTACCACTTGACTAAAATAACTTTTTGAACCTTGATTTCCTCATCTGTACATGAAGACTGGTATCAACTGCCAAAAGTGGATTGTGAATTGAATAAAACTATAGAAAAGAAAACTATGGAAAAGAAAACATGCAGCATCAATTTACAAAGATCTGCCTCTTTTTGGTTACACTTATTTTGGTTACTTCTGTTTTTTAATTGATTTGTCTCTTTCTTTCACACTTTCACAAGGTATCATAATGTATTCCACATCTTCCTAAGAAGCCTGATTTCCATTTAGCCAACAGAGTTAAGTTTGATCCTTTTATACTTCCCATGAAATCATTCATTTCAGGTACAATCTTTTAGAATTTAATGCTCAATGTTAATTGAAGAATTGCTCTTTCTCCAAGCTCTGCTTTCACTAAGTGGGATAACACAGCATTGCAAGTGACCATTTAAAATCAACAGATGCACCCCCTCCAGGATCTTGCTCCTCCAAAAATGGTGCATGAGGCCTGGGAGTAGGTGGACACAGACATGAGGCTTACTCATCTCAAATACGTAATTTTAAAAATGTAGTAAAAATCATTATTGTGGAGAGAAGTACATATGAAGAGATGTTGAGAGGATTGTATGATAGTTATTCTTAACCAATTTTTTAAACAATTACTTATTCAACAAGTTCCAGCCCTCCTCCACATCCAAGATTATTTATTTGGATAAAGTGAGATTTAAGTTTTTTTGTTTCAAGTCGGTATTTGAAAATGGTAGTATAATTAGGATATTGTCATGGTGGCCTTGAAGACAAGCAAGAAGGCAGGCTAGTTGCTTACTATGTTTCTTCCAACAACCCCCCCCCCCCCGCCGCAGTTTTTCTAATTATGTCTTCTATTTCTGTCAGCCTAGAATGTCTTTCCTTCTGTTCAAGTACTACTCATTCTTCACAGCTGAATTCCAGCCTCAAGCTCTCCATAAATAATTTTCACAATGACTTCAACTCGAAAAATATTTTCCATTTGCAATCATCTTTAAATAACCTTAGAATTTAGGGTAAAATACTTTATGGAAATGTTTATTTACATTTTCTCTTCTCTTTCTCCATCTTTTCTTTCCATCTCTTCAAGTGATTTCATAAAGCTTGAGGCAAGATGTTTTCTGGATTATGTTTCCAAAAGTCTAGATGGTGAGCCTTCAAACTCTCCGGGCTGAGAGGACAAAGTGGTGTTTGGTACTGGGAGAAAAGAGGACTTGCAATGATTCCCTGGCAGGACCCAAGGCCTTCAGGATGGACACCAGAGCCTGAGGAGTTTCAATCCTTACCCAGAGCTCTGAGCCAAAGATACCTGTGTCTCTAATATGGCAGAAACACAACAACGAAGCCTTGAAGGGACTATTCCAGCACCCCAGGTGTGGTACAGATTCCCCTCTATTGGTTTCTATTATATAGAGTGTTTACCTTCCTTCCTTCCTTGCTTCCTTGCTTCTTTTCTTTCTTGTTCCTTCCTTCCTTCCATCTTTAGCTCAGCTACACATATAAAGAAACCTTTATTTTATGCAGCATTTCTGTTTGTAACAGAAAGTTTTCAAGGTTATATGACTGCCATTTTTCCAGAATTCAAAGTATTAAAATTAATGTTTTTGGTGATTTTGACATAAAGGTCTTTTTAAATATGTATCTATAGCTGAATCTGCATGTGTTTCCCAATCCTTTTATTTTTCTTTAAAACTCAGTTTAAGGGGCGCCTGGGTGGCTCAGTCGTTAAGCATCTGCCTTCTGCTCGGGTCATGATTCCCTGGTCCTGGGATCCAGCTCCCTGCTCTGTGGGAAGCCTGCTTCTCCCTCTCCCACTCCCTCAGCTTGTTTTCCCTCTCCAGCTGTCTCTCTCTCTCTGTCAAATAAATAAATAATTTTTTTTAAAAAAATCGTTTATGTCATGACTTAATCACCTATAACTTCTACCTGTAAGACTGCATTTTTTTTAATAACAGATGCCTTAATCCACGTGTACTTGTTTGATATATGCTCAGAAACAAAGCTCCTATTCTGATGTTTTTCAAAAGTAAGCCAAGAGTCATGGGACCACTTATTAAATAACACTGTCTTTTCCTACTGATTCTTAAAAACATTTTCACCAAAAATGAAATTCTCACATCGAGATTTGTACAAGTGATTTTAAACTTATTAGTAGAATTTGACAAATTGTAAATATGAAATATTAAAAATGATTTTGTTAGAAAACAATTCCACTGTAATGTTTTTAGGTTCAAGTCTTGTCTTCTCTGTCTTATGTTTCAAAGTGTTACAAGTGACCTTTTACGGAGCTCAGCATTGATTTAAATATGCTGATGAAATCACTTGGCTTGCAAGATGTTTGATAGAAAAATGAAACCTTAAACTACCAACTGAGTTTGAACAGATGATGTTTTTCTGACTAACACACCAATATTCATTAAACAGAAGTATGTGTCCAAAGTTCAGGTATGAATAAAAATGAAATGGCTTTTCTGGGTGCTTATATGTTAAGCTCCATTAGGTCATTATTTCTCAATACCATTATGATTTGTACTTTACTCTTCAATATAAAAAAAGCAATTAAAATATTACAAAGCCCCCATGAACTCCGAAGAACTTTTGTTCCCATTACTAATCATTTGTAAACTGGAATTCTGAGGTTAGCTTTACAAACTTGCGTAATTGACTAATTCTAGGAACTTGTTCTTCTCCTATTTTCATCCCTATTTCCCTATATTTTCTCTCTGGGTTATGGGTAACAAGTACAAGCAGAGGAAATACTAAGAATAATAATTTAAGAAGACAAAATTCTTTGTCATATTTTACATTGTGCTTATCATCTCCATCATAATGAACTGAATCATACGATGGTATAGTTTGCTTTTGTATCCATCACATGTGAAACATGACCAGCATTCTCTGTTTCGTATCTTCCATGCACCTGTTCCTACCTACCGTTAAATGGGATTCCCAATGGTCTTTAAACACATGATGCAAAATTAATCCTCTTCAATCCCTCAGTCTCCCTGCCCCCCCCCCAACCTCCCTGCCCCCACTCCCTCTAACTTATCCTCTTCTCTTTTCCCCTCATGCATTCCAATCTATTTGATCCCTTGGAAAATATAGAGAATAGAATTAAGACAAGTAAGAAACATGTTCAGGGGCACCTGGGTGGCTCAGTGGGTTAAGCCGCTGCCTTCGGCTCAGGTCATGATCTCGGGGTCCCGGGATCGAGTCCCGCATCGGGCTCTCTGCTCAGCAGGGAACCTGCTTCCTTCTCTCTCTCTCTCTGCCTGCCTCTCTGCCTAGTTGTGATCTCTCTCTGTCAAATAAATAAATAAAATCTTTAAAAAAAAAAAAAAAAAAAAAAAAAAAAGAAACATGTTCATTTCGCTGTGCATCTAATCAGTACATGCATTTCTTAAAGGGAAATGTACTTGGAAAAGTAATTGTCATGTGTTTTTTAATATTTTATAAATATCAATATTTATTTATCATTTATGACTTCTGAATCACTGATTCGATTTTTCATTAGAAATATAATTATATTCGATTTAATATACAATGTACTTTTAAGTGATCTTATTTTATAGTGTGAAGTAATTGGGTGATTCTGTCAGATTCAACTTTATATTCCATTAGATGACTTGATTAAAACTCCCTTTTTAATTTTCATTTATTCATGGTATCTTAATATCAGTGTCATTGGTTTTATGACACCTACTGGTTTTATTTATTTTATGTGTTCAATTTTGTCATAAACATTCACCATTCAGCTCATTGTTTTACTCAGATTATCATCCTTTATGATTCAGAAGTTAGCTTATCTAATTTTAAAAACTTTTTTTGAAACACTTTGTTTATACACCCTACATGTTCTCTGAGAACCGTGGGAAGAACAGCTTTATCCCCAGAGATAGTTCTTTCTTCAGTGTACAACAGAGGGTTTTCATTTGCAAAATCAATCTAGTGCAAGGCAGGTGTCTCAGTGAAAGAAATTCTAATTTTATTTACCCTTTATTGAAACCTTCATTTTTTTTTCTTGAACTTCTAGGTTCAGTCAAGAGTAATGTAATTATGTTTGTTTTTATTCAGAGACCTAAGACCTAGACAGGTAATTAATCACAAATATATATATTTATACACACACACACACACACACAATGTATTTAATTGCTATTATTCAGGGTATGAGGAAGCATTCTTCTCATATTGTCTTAATCTGTTGTCTCCATTTATTCCTGCAGAGACACATTCTACTTGCTTATTACAGAACTAAACTTGAATTTTCCTCTAGTCTTGTTCAGTTACTACATCGAAAGAATTCTAGGACTTGGAGAGATTACTAGGTTCAAGGTAAAGTGCAAATAATTGGAGATTTCTGTGAGTCCCACTACAAGAAATATAAAAGAAGTATTTCAAATAAAGATATATAAATAACAAATTTATACTTGATGAACCTAACATCTAACAATGTCAGGAAAATATAGGACAGAGATTAGTCTAAAATCACTCAGAGATCATTAGAATTACACTCACTTAAATAACATGTTGGAATAACATACTTCAAAGCACTCAGGACAAATGGGTCACAGGGTAGATGCTCAGTAAACACTAACAGAATCTGAATTCATATTAGAAAGAAATGTCTTATTATCAAAAATAGTGTTTTCTAATAATTGAGTACTAAACAGTATGTGTGCCTATGTGCCAAGAACAGTATTCATCATTATTATTTTTTTGAAAGACTTTACTTATTTATTTATTTGTCAGAGAGGGTGAGAGAACAAACACAGGGAGACCAGTCAGAGGGAGAAGCAGGCTCCCCAGGGAGCAAGGAGTCTGACACTCAGTGGGACTTGACCCCAGGACCTGGGATCATGATCTGAGCCAGAGGCAGATGTTTAACTAAATGAGCCACCCAGGTGTCCCCTCAGTATTATTTTTAAATAATGTCTCCTTATTACTGGAATTTTTCAATGCATTTAATATACAATGCCACTTAAATTCTCCCACATCCATCAAGCCATTCATTTTTTCCCCATTTGAATTACAGAGAAACCTTTAGCCATATAAGATTCAGAGTCATAGATTTATGAAAGTTTAAGTCATTAGATCCTCTACTCCTCAGGTGATCACACAGAAATTTACAAAGATTTCATCTGCCGGTGGCAGTCTTGCAATATAAGTAGGAAATATAAAAGCAGCCTAAATTATACTTTTAATCACGGTAGTAGAAGGAAACAAAGGATAAGTGGAAGAAGATACAAATGGTATAGATAACAGTTTAGGATGAGTAGTGTTAAAGCAGAGCATAGTACGACTGTCTTCTGAAAGCCTTCTCTTTCTTCACTGTGATCTGTAATAAGTCTTGCTTGCCTTCACTTTAATGAGAACTTTGGGAGTTACACAGAAATGACTAGATTTTTTTAGTTGACATATTCTGCCTCTCCACCAAAAACCAAAACAAAACCAAAAAAACCCCAGCAAAACACCGAGGCAATCCCAAATAATCAAACATAGCCTTTGATCCCCACCAGAGGAAATGAAACACCTTTCTTTCTCCCACTTCACACCCCTGTTTACCTGGTCTCCCTCTACAAACCCTACATTAGATTATCTTGTATCATGAACTAAGCCATAGCCAGATGATTATAATTAAATAACCTCATTGCAGTAACTAAGGAAAGCATTCTGTTTCTTTCATCTTCAGAGATGCCTAAATGAAAAAAGGAGACATGCTCCCTCAGCACAATATCAATTAATTTGCCATGTTCTGTATTTATTTCTTGTTACACCATACAATATGCGTGTGTCACTCAGACTACTAAGGAGCTAATCATTTTCTTTCCATCATGAGTTGAAGGAATAAAAATATCACTTCTAATTCAGGTACCAATAGAAAACATCTCTTGTGAAAGATTTATACACTTCAAAATATATCTCTGTGCATCGTGTGTTAATGCTGTCTAATGAAACTCAGAGCAAAGAGGTTTCCCAACTAAATTAATTCATTTGCGGCAGTCCATTGTTTAGACAAGACTTACTCTCTTTAAGTGAGGGAGACAATGATAAATCTACCCATGGACTGTAGTACCGCGGGGAGACGGCCCTTATGGGCGAGCATCACTCCTAAGTCAGTGTCTCACCTTGACATTTATTATCCGTAAGTAATGAGTTTACCCTTTAGACAGCATTAAGAGAGCATTCATCTTTGGGAAGGTTGCAAGCCATTGACATTATGTCTTCCTTGGGCAATAAAGAACCTTGATTTCTGGATCTGAAGGAATTTAAGTAAGAATGAACTGAATAATGCACACATTCATTGCTGTTTTCACAATCAATAAAGAGCCAAACATGGCGTGTGTGACGGATGTGCACTTTAAATAATGTCTGCTTCCAGTGTGACGGAGTTCCTTTTCAAGCCATATGGTTGTATAATCTTTTCCTTAAAAAACTTCTTTGAGTAAAATTTATCATCTTTTCAACAGTTATGAGTTGTGGGAATTCTATATTTTATTGCCACTAAGACTATCTGAATAAATTAATTTAGATTCATTTTCATATCCTGATGGGAATCCCCCATCTCAATTCCTTTATCCCTTTTCTCTCTCCTCTCAGCATATATGTATCTGTATATAAATACCTATAAATAATCTATAACTATATACAGCTATAGTTAACTGTAGTATTTACTATATAGAGTATAGATATAGATATGTTTATATAAATATATATGTATATATATTTATATATAATGGCTCAGGTCATGATCTCAGGATCCTGGGATCAAGCCCTGAGTAGGGCTCCCTGATCAGGGGGAAATCTACTTCTCCCTCTGCCCCTTTCTTGTGATTTTTCTCTCTCTCAAATAAATAGATGAAATCTTAAAATATCCACAAATTTGACTCAGCTTGAAGTGCTTTGAATTTTAAGTTGAAGAAAGGATTATTAATATCAATTAAACACATTATTAGATAGGGTTAAATTATTCAGCAGTGTTAGTCCTATGCCCCATAAGAAGCAATGTCTATATTATTCTTGTAATATACCTGCATACTCGTATAGGTTTATACAGCAATCTGGTTGTTGAAAAGATAGAACACTAAATCTTTTAAAGAGTTATCCTTTTTCCCGTGTTTTCTCTCTGAAGTCATGTGACAAGAAGTCTGCATATAGAGGTACATGGAGATAGGGAACAGACTTAGATACATCTCAATATCAACATTTTCCTTATATAATAAAAGGCAGAATTGTGTAGCTTGAATTCCTACACCAGCTCCACTATTTACTATATGACTTTTAGTAAAGCTTTAGGCTCTCTCTGACTCAGTTTCTCAGTCTGTACAATGGCACCTACCTTACTGGATTCATGTGAGGTTTAAGTGAAATACCCATAACATATGCAGACTTAATAAGCATAAACACTATTATAAAAAGTCACTTATTAATGATTACTAATATTTATTGAGAGCTTATTACATGCCTGGCATTCCTCTCCATGAAACGAGTATTAGAATTGTCTCCATTTTATGGATAAGATAAACTGAGACACTGAAAGGGGAAGCTAACTATCAGTCATTACATATCTGCTAAGGTGTAAATCTTGAGTTCAAGTCCAGACAGTCTGGCTCCAGAACCTATCTATATGTCGTATCATTATTCTATAGTTTTCAGCTCAAACAAAAACATAGAAAAATCAGCTATTATTTCTTAATAGCATGTTTCTAGATTTGTATGTTTTTCTCAAAATATGATCATTCTGCCCAAAACTCAAACAGTATATTTAAAAAAAAAAAAATTCTTGGCTGCACTGAAGAGGAGCTATGATGAGAGAACAAAACTAACAAATCGGCCTGGCCAAGATTTCAGCTGTATTTTCCTTTATTACTTTAACCTGATTAGACTTTTTATTTATATGATAGTTTTCAAATTATGTTACAATTATATGTGTGTATATATATATATATATATATATATATATATATATATAATGAGTTATACATATTATACATTAACAGTTAACAAATATCTGGATAAGTGGCGCTTGGGTGGCTCAGTCATTAAGCATCTGCCTTTGACTCAGCTCATGATACCAGAGTCCTGGGATGGAGCCCTGTGTCTGGCTCCCTGCTCAGCAGGGAGTCTGCTTCTTCCTCTGATCCTACCCCCAAATCATGCTCTCTCTTTCTCTCAAATAATTTTTTTAAAAATAAATTAAAAAAAAAATTACTGGGCAAGAGAAAATGTAAAAAGCTGAAATTATTAAGAAATGTAAAAAGAAAAGATCAACGTATTTAGTTCATACCTAACCTATTATGTATGTCAGTGTCCAATATAAATTTAAAAGACAAACAAGAGGGGCACCTGGGTGGCTCAGTGGGTTACAGCCTCTGCCTTAGGCTCAGTGGGTTAAAGCCTCTGCCTTCAGCTTAGGTCATGATCCCAGAGTCCTGGGATAGAGCCCCACATCCAGCTCTCTGCTCAGCAGGGAGCCTGCTTCCCCTTCTCTCTCTCTGCCTACTTGTGATCTCTCTTTCTCTCTGTCAAATTAATAAATAAAATCTTCAAAAAAAAAAAAGACAAACAAGAAATTAGGAAAATTTCAATCAAAATAAAAACACTAAAAATTAACATTCTTTATATATTTTAAAACACACTAGTTGATAATAAAACAAAAATATATTAAATAATGGGGTGAAATATACTGCTAATTAACAAAACAATAAATACAAATAGCTAATACAGATATGAAAAATAGCATATTAGCAATAAAAATTTAAATTAATTAGTAAGATGCCATTGTCTTAACAGATTAATATTTAGTATTTAAGCCTAAGTATTTAGTTTTTTATTACTGACATGGAGATGCAAGAAAATTGTCAATTTCACTCTACTGGTGCTTTTGTAAAATTATAGAAGAACATCACTCACATTTTAAGAACATCTTCCCAGATAACATTCTATCCATCATTGTCTGAAAATGCCTGACTGCTTCCAGTGCAAACCAATCCATTCATAAGTTTGGGCACCAGGAACAATGTTGTACTTCTAGAACATGTCCTTAGCCATGGCCAATCGGGATGTTTCTCTCATAAATGTAGACTGAAAAGCTTTCACCTGGCTAAAAGCTTTAAGACATGATCTAAAGATAGATGGAGAATCAGTCAGGCAGGGAGTAAGGAAAAGGAGATAGACAAGTCAGAGAGATTTGGCAAATGGCTTCCCATTTTCTATTTAGCATCTCCCAGTGGCCTGACTTTCTTTTTTTGTGAGTTCCAAGAAACTCCATGTCTCTTAATAATAAATAATTATTTTTTGCTCAACTTGTTCCTGATATTTGAAACCAAATAATAATGGAATAAATTGCTTGAAAAATTAAGCCAAAGATTGGAAGAAAATATTTGCAAAAGAGATATCTGAAAATAGATTGTTACCTAAAATATACAAAGAGCACTTAAAATTCAATATAAAGAAAACTAACAACCCGATTAAAAAATGGGCAAATGACCTGAATAGACACCTCACTAAAGAAGACATACAATTGGCAAATTAGCATATGAAAACATGTTAAACATCATATGTTATCATGGAATTACAAATTAACTTAATAAGATACCACTGGACACCCACCAGAATGGCTAAGACCCAAAATAGTGATGATACCAAAGTGGAGCAACAGGAACTCTCATTCATTGCTAGTGGGAATACAAAATGCTACAGCCACTTTAGAAAAACTGGTATTTCTTATGAAACTAGATATGCACCTACCGTGCAATCCAACAGTCACATTCCTTGGTATTTACCTTAAGGGACTAAAAACATGTCTACACAAAAATCTGCACACAAATGTTTTTAGTACCCTTATTCACAAATGACAAGACTTGGAAGTAACAAGATGTCCTTCAGTATATGAATGGATAAACCAACTGTTGCACATCAAAACAATGAAATATCATTCAGCACTAAAAAGAAATGAGCTATCAAGGCATGAAAGACACAGAATTTAAGATTCTTAAGTGCATATTACTAAAGGGAAATATGCCAATCTGAAAAGGCTACCTACTATGAAATTCAAACTATATGAAATCTTGGAAAAGTTAAAACTATGTAGACAATAAAAAGGTAAGTGGTATCAGAGACTCAGGTCATGATCTTGGGATTCTAGGATGGAGTGCTCAGCAGAGAGTCTGCTTGAGGATTTCTCTCCCTCTCCTTCCCCCCCGCCAATTCCTGCACACTCTGTCTCAAATAAATAAATAAATAAATAAATAAATCTTTTAAAAAATAATGGTGAGTGGTACCAGAGGTTAGAAGGGAAGGATGAAGAGGCAAAGCAAGAAGATTTGTAGGGCTGTGAAACTTTTCTGTACTTTTCTGACACTACAATGGTAGATTCAAGTAATTATGGATTCGTCAAAACCCATAGAATATATTATAAGAGGGAACTCTAATACAAACTGACTTTGGGTGATAATTCTGTCAATGCAGATTCATCAGTTGTAACAAATGTAACAATCTGGTGGATGATTTTGATAGTGGGGAGGACTGCGCATGCTCGGTATAAGGGGTAGATGGGAACTCTCAGCACTTTCTGCTCAATTTTGCTATGAACATAAAACTATTCTTTTAAAAAAAAGTTTTTTTTGAAAAAGCAATTTGGGAATGTTTTTTAAGACCTGTAAAAACCTGTTATGACAAACTTAATAATCCCACCTCTAAGAATCTACCATCGGGAGGATATTTAGATTATATTTTGAAATACAGATTATATTGTGAAAACGCATTGTGTTAAAAAATGTATAAAAACATTCATTGCATTGTTATTTATAAAAATGAAAAGCAGGTGATACAAAACACCCAACAATAAGGAGATGGTCAAATTATAATACATCCATACAATTCAGTATTATGCAAAATTATAATTGTTTATGAAACTGATTGTAAAAACTGATAAATTAACTGTTAATAGTACTAAGTGAGATTACTGTAGTGGAAAAATCTATTTTCTAGCTTTGCACAGTTTTAACCGGAGCATTCTCGTTCGCCTTTCACGGCCGAAAGAGTTAAAAATTTTAAAACTGTTATTAAATGATGTCTAAGATTCAACTGTAAAATTCTACGTAGTATGACAAACTACTGGGAAAGCTTTTTGCTTTGTCCAGGGAGGTTTTACAATGCCCCTTATTACCTGCCACTGGGTTGATATGCTTTATCAGCATATTCCAAGGACTCTATCAATTAGCTTATTTTTTTTTATATTCAATGCCAAATAAACTTATTTTTATTTAGTTTTCTTAGGAAATTCTCTGCATAAATACATTGTAAAACCTTTTGTTTCTTTGTTTATGTGGTCTGAAAATTATATAAATTCTGCAAGTGTGAAATACATACTTTTGGTTACCTATAACTCCTTCTCTCATTTAGAGAAAACAGAGCTTCAAAGATATAGAATTCAGAATGAAAAAATATGTCACTTTCACAATAAATATTTTTCAGGCAATATTTAACGATTTGGGTAATCTTATATTTTCCAAAAAATATCAACTGGTTACTAACAAAACGCTCAAGTTGCAAGTTTTTTGAGATAGTATTCTTATCAACACAAACATCAGGTTTAGCACAAAACAGCCAATTCCAAGTTATCTGGAAACATTCTATAAAACAAAATTTCAAAAAAGCTAATGGGGCATGGTCCTTGCTTAGAAAGTCAGTAATCTCTATGCCTCTCAGTTTGCTTCTGTTTTATTATCCCCAGCAGACATTCTAAAAATAGTATTGCATTCACTCATTTATTTATAGAAATCATGATCATTGTACTTGATGCTAATATATTTATCTTTGAATGAACTATTAGTATATATATATATGTATGTATATCCATATATATTTTTTTCTGACACTAATATATTTATCTTTGAATGAACTATTAATAGTATAGAACTATTAGTAGTATGTGTATACATATATGTATGTGTGTGTGTATATATATATATATATATATGTATATATATATATATGTATATATATGGTTTTTCCCCCCATGCTCACGTGATATGGAAGGTTTGCACCCAGTGCTGCCATGGTTACTGTAGGCTCTGGAGCAGAATGGTTAAGATCAGGGGTTCTGGAGGAGTTAGGCATAGTGAAGACAGTATGGTAAATAATTCACACAGATGTGAGATTTGCGCGATGTGAACTATAGAAAGTGCCTAGGATAGTGTCAACATCTAGTAAGGGCTTCTCACTAAGCCTTAAACTAAATATTCATTCTTAATGAGTAAATTGAAATCAAGGAAAAATGATACTACCAGTCTGGTTGTCTTCTCTACACAGTACTACAACTGTATTCAAAATTTTTCTATTTTGTACTTATAATATATAACAAATTAGTTTACATGATTTTTCACAATTGCATGTTAAGTCTGAATCAGTAGTTGGCAATATATTCATTCTCAGATTGAGTTTTCTATGCATCTTTCAATTTAAACTTAGAGTTTCTTTCAATTACAAACTCAAATACAGTTTCTTAAATAGAGTTTCTTAAAAATTGTGTAATATTTGTTTTATGTTGTTTTGCAGATTGAATGAGAAGTTATCAAAAAGAATCTCCCGTATAACAATTTGTTATTGTGTTAGTAACTTAGAGGCACCTAGTATTTTTCAATTCATTTTAGGATTACTTCTTGGAGGGACACTTAACTTCTGAAGCTCTTGAATCCTTTCTAAAAGGTCTCAATCACGAAAGTTCTCCACTCAAATTTCAGATTTCTCCCTTTCCCTCCATCTATACCCCAGAACCAGGGTCCCTCTTGGGCATGGATTAGGTTCCAGTGAGAAGGAAGACGATGCACCATGATAAAGCAATACCCCTGGGAAAAGACGATTAACATGTATAAAGGGATTTCCCTGCAGTATAAGTACCAAGCACGCGTCCTCCTGGTGCTCAGGGCCTTCCTGATGTATATATGCAGGGAGTGAGATTTGAAACGGCCCTTGGAAACAGTAATAGAATAAAAGTCTGAGCTGGGGAGCAGCAGTTCTCAGCTTTCTCCTGTCTTGTGGGAATGAGTTGCCAACCTTTTACTTCGGCTGATACCTTCATACCTCTGAATTCGGAGGCTTCTGCAACTCTGCCTCTGATCATGCATCACAGCGCTGCCGAGTGCCTCCCGGTCTCCAACCATGCAACCAACGTGATGTCCACAGGTACGGACTCCCCTACCAGTCTGCGTGCGGCCGGACGGATGCTTTCAATCTTGTTAGTTTAGAATCTCTTTGCTTCTTTTATTTTCTCCTTCATTTTAATTCCCTTTACGTTAAATATGAAGGCTATTTAAAAAAGGCCGAACTACCTTAGACATTTTTAAAGAATATTATTAAGCGTAGTAATTTCAATTGTTGGCTTTATTATAAAGGAGATCTATTTTCTACAAAAGTAAACAGCAAGCCTGGGTGTTTTTAATCCAGAAAACGTTTCTATGGAAATATTTATGGGTAAGGAACAAAACTAAAGGGATAGGTAAAATAATTTAGTGTTTAAAAGGTGTTACTTATTTATCTTAGAGATTCGTTTGGTTTTACTACGTCCAAGAACATCCGTATACCTTGTAGTAAACACAACTGAATGATTCCCAATACCAACAACAGTGGATTTCAAAGAATACTGTAATTAAGTGATTTTAACAAACATTATTAGCATCATTCAAAACTCAAAAACCAAAGCTAGAAGCAATATGTAGCATTTAGAGCCCACAAACTGAGTTAAAATATCTTAAAACTGAGTTCCAAAGAGTCTTCAGTCTCTCTAACCAAGTTTTAATATTTTCTTATGTAATTTTCTAATGTAAAAAGTAAGCTTGAAAATTGAATATATTGTCTCAAATGCAATCAAATAGGTATGTGTTGCTAATGTGTCCTTTATGTGGTAATGAAGTAGCTTTATAAATTGACAAAGTCTTGGATTGAGTAAATTTCTTTCATATGTAAGTTTGGGATTAATCTGCAGCTGAATTTTTAAAATCTAGAAAGTGGATATCTGGATTTGGGTGAAATCATTAAGGTAGACGGTTTTTTGTTTTGTTTTTCATCTACCAAAGAGTCTCATAATTTAAATTTTTTAGAAAATGGGAGTTTCCCCAAACATATTTTTTAGAAAATAGAGTATTTTAACCAAATTTTGTACTATCAGTAAATTTAAGCAATTATCAAATAACTGATTATATATTTTAAATAATAGATATATCTATTGTAAATAGACAAATAATAGTATTTAAATACATGATAATAGCATCAGTTTTATAATTTTTCCATTAATTATAAATTACTTCGTAAGAAACTAGAAATATTGCTTATAATGAAAAGAACACTTGGACATTACATGGGTTTCTTGTTTATTTGTTTAATTTTAGATTGCATAGTAAGATATTTACATGTAATCATTATAAAATATTATTATACTGTAAAGTGAATTCATTTCTTTCTACATGTTAATTGTAAAATGAAAATCTGTGCAAGTATTTTAAAATATTGAAGATTTTCAATATTAAGAGAAAATGTTTTGCTCTCTGAAGTGAACTCAAGTCTTTAATCACTGGATGGCATCTCGATATTGTCAAAGGATTCTAATTCTATACTTTTAATATCTCATATGTATTCAAGGATTTATGATCCTATTATATTTATGAAAACCCATCATTATGGTCAGGATATGAAGGAAAACAGAAAATAGAATACATAAATGGTGGTTTTATTGTCAATACCCAAACTCTTAGTTGGTGATTTGTGTTTAAAGCTCGATTAAAATTTAGTATTTTAAATTTACTTTCATAATATACATTGATTCCACAAGGCGAGTAACTATGAATGGTTATGTTTATATACTGGGTTCAACCTTTATAGATTTCAAGTCAACAATCAATTTTTTTTGACCAGTTTTTATTATTGTAATTGTTGAACTGATTGTGTACACGCCAAAAACATACCACCTCTTGGTTTCAGCATTAACATAAATGCATCATACACTGTCATGGATTTTTCATAAAACTCTGAATTTACTGGAATTTTTTATGATTGTATCCAATTAGAGGCTAGTTGCTTGGCCATTTTCTTTTGAATGGAAGAAATTGTTAGGAGAATAAGCAGAAGTAAAGATTATTCAAGAGTTGATTTCTCTATTCTTTCTTCCAGAGAAAGACCACTCCATATTACCATATTACACAAGAATTTAAAGAGATTATTCCTCTAGTCAGTTTACTGTAATGTTTATATGAGATGTAACCTACAAGAATTCTGCAACTCCCAACTGGCCAACATCCAAACTGGTCAGTCACCCCTTCACAGAGCACAGCATAGTTAATGAATGCTATCATCCACACTGATGATTTATGATCTGATTACTTGAGGCAAACTTTGATTCCTGCTTTTAATCTACTCATCAGAGAATTTCCATTAAGAGAAAAACGAATTATGCCATATACTTTAAGAATCACATAAATGTGTGTTTTTGCAATGAAATGAATGTATCTTGAATCCTCATACATTTTCTTACCAGTCCCGTCTATTTTGTCTTTGATCCAAACTCCTAAATGTTTGTGCACATATTTCTCGGTGACAACGTTGGGAAACACAGCAACGGGACTTCATTATTCTGTTCCTTCCTGTCATTATGGAAACCAGCCATCGACCTATGGAGTGATGGCAGGTAAGAAAAATTGTCTGCCTATAGAGATTGAGTTGGGGACACTTAGATGGATTTCTTGGGTCCGAGGGAATCTTGACCAGAGCGTATCATGAAATTCTCATCTCTGAACTTTGGAAATTGCTGGTAAACCACTATTTATTGAAATGTTCTCTGATAGTGGGATGCATTCAGTGATCATAATGATTAAATCTCATTGCCCCTGTTCTCCATAGACCTGAACTTCGGTGCTTAACTCTTTTATTTGCTTTGTATGCTTTTTACTCTAATTGATGACTATCAAACGGCTGTCACTTGATGTTATCAGTGGGTTCGATCCAGTAATAATACAGCAGTGACTAATCTCATGTGGTTATTTCAAATTTTTTTATTTAAATTCAATTAGCCAATGTATAGTATATCATTAGTTTTTGATATAATGTTCAGTGATTCATTAGTTGTGAATAACACCCATTGCTCATCACATCAGGTGCCTTCCATATGCCCATTACCGAGTTAGGCCATTCTTCCACCCACCCCCCTCCAGCAACCCTCAGTTTGTTTCCCAGAGTCCAGAGTCTCATATTGTTTATCTCCCTCTCTGATCTCTTCCCCTTCAATGTTCCCTCCCTTCCCCTAAATTATTTAAATTTAAACATAAATTAGCTCAAATAAAGTCAAATTTAAAATTGAGTTCCTCTGTTGCACTAGCCACATCTGAAGGGCTCACTAACTTCGTGTGGCTACCAAAGCAGACAGCACAGATTTATAAAACGTCTTCAGTGCAATATTTCTTCTGGATGTGTGGTCCAAAGATAAATAAAACATTGAAAGCTAAGAGTCAGTTGCAGTGGGTTCAGTGATATTCATTTGAAATTCTGGCAGCTCAGAACTGTTGTTATTCTTAAATGAGATTGAAGAGTTAAAGTTACTTATGTTTCTCCTTTAGATAAATAAAGCATCAGTAGATCAAGGTTAATTATCTATTGATACTTGTATGAAGGCAGTGAGAACACGTTCCTTAAAGAAGAGGAAAATCTGACCTAATCCATTCAGAACAAAACTTTATAACTCAATTTTAGGATAAGGCCAGAAAAAAAAAAGATTTTCATGGTTTAATAAAGTACACAATTTTGTTTACTTAATTTTTTAAGCTATTCTTTGATGTTTTATATTCACTGCTACAGCAGGGAGAGAAACCTGATGAGTGACAAAAACTACTGGGGCTCTGTGAGAAAAAAAGTGTGTGTGTGTGTGTGTGTGAGAGAGAGAGAGAGAGAGAGAAAAGCTTTAGATAAAGGAATCATATAATAGTGAAATCTTTCCTCACTGCTGTGTCTTGTTATCATCCATAATAAGTCATAGAAAAAAATGGATCTATGACTATAAATTTGAAATAAAACTGCATAAAAAATTAGTTCACTGGCATTTAATTTCTCCATATTTTTCAGTTTGAGACTAAATAAAACACTAAAACTTTAAAATAAAATATTCCAGAATAAATTAGCTTCACTTACATCCTACCAAGCAGCATTCTTGAATAAACTAGTGTCCTCACTTTTATAGTAAAATGACGACTGACCTGTAAATCCTAGTGTCTCTTTTTTTTAATAATTATGAAATAGGGACAACCATATTTTCCCCCTTTGAAAACTGATCATTTATGATTCATATATTTAATAGCTAATCAGTATTCATGGTTAATGAAAGTAGCCTTTTTTGATGATAAACTACTTTCATTATAAAAATAGTAAATTGTGCATTTAGCCATTAGAGAGGCAGGCAAAATGCTTCTTGTGGCCCACACTACATTTTGATTATGAAAATAGGAATGACGAGCACGTGGCCGGGTGCTGCTGTCTCTTGGAGGGGAGTCCTTGCTATTCATTCACAGTAATTCCCACAAACTCAGCTCCACATTTAGGCTCCTTTAAACCCAGTGACAGGCAGCCATAGATTGAGGTTAGCACAAAGGTAACATCAGTCACAGGCCAAATACTTTTTTTTTTTTTTTTTTAAGAGAGGAAGGGAGAAAAGGAAGTGGGGGTTGATGAGAGAGAGGCAGAGGGCAAGGGAGAGAGAATCCTAAGCAGGCTTCAAACACAGTGCAGAGACTCATGTGGGGCTCGATCCCAATCCTGAGTCAGGAACTGAGCCAAAATCAAGAGTGCGACACTTAACTGACTGAGCCCCTCAGGCACCCCCCCAAATACTATAACATGGTTTCTGCTACCACCTCCCTCCCCACCAGATGAAGGCCACTGGCTACTGGCCTAGTGAATGTGCAGCTGGCCTGAGAATTCTGACATGTTTCTTGCTTCCAGGCCCGGGTTCACAGTGAGAGTCTACGGGCAGCTCGGGTGATATTACCAAGTCCTCTCAGCAGGCCCTCAGCAAACCCACTTTCTCCCTGAAGCTGGAAAGGAGAGGCTCCCGGAAGAGCCCTTTAGAGTGACCCAAAGCCTGGGTGGTTAGTACCATGAGGAGCAAAAATGGTTATCCTAAGATTTGAATGTATCACCGTAGTCTTAAAAGCAAATATATGTTGTCCCTGGAAGAAAAACTCACCATGGCAAGCATAGAGATGGTATTTGAATATTTTTTGAGAGTGATACGCTTTATTATTGGTTAGAATGTCACTAATTTGACATATGTTTAGTGTGAGTATTTGCATCATAGCAGATTAAACCTCAGAGAATCTGAACTCTCCTGTCTTTATCCCCAGAGAGGCTACACAAATTGAGTTATAAAACACAGGAATTCAAATATAAGAGAGCAAAGGTATAAAATACACAAGAGAAACCTGGTTAATGTCATTAGAATTTTCCAAGAAGTCTCAAAGCTTTCATCAAATCAGCCACTGCCACACAATTCACAGAAGTATCTTACCTACAACAAAGACAGGTTCATTGTCACATATGCCATAGGAAAGGAAAGGTACAGAAAGACCTATATTTCAAAGCATATGAAATTGCTTTATTTTAATGTGGCAACCTTAGAACCTAGTCTGATGCTTCCATTTAGCTTGAGCATTTCCTTGAATGAATAAGAGCTCTCACTAATTTTTTGTTAAGGTTGAGAGAGAGGACTTTGCAGTTACCAGATGAATCCACTGTGCCTTATAGTCTAGGAGTGGACACACTGAAAAGAATGACTAATTGGGAAAATGAATTAGCCGCACCATGAACTAATTAGAAACCTTGTTCAAGTCCCTTCACCTCTCTGAGTTTCCGTCTCTTTCTCTTTTTTTAGACATACACCCTGTGCTTCACTTTATTTTTATTAATATTTAAATATATCTTTCTGTTCCTTTTTAACAACATATAATGTATTCTTTGCTTCGGGGGTCAGGTCTGTGATTCTTCAGTCTTACGCAATTCATGCTCTCCAGGGCATACACCCTCCCCAGTGTCCCTCCCCGCAACACCTCCCGCCCCTCTCCTCCTGCAACCCTCACTTTGTTTCCTGAGATTAAGAGTCTCTGATGGTTTGTCTCCCCCTCTGGTTTCAACTTGTTTCATTTTTTCCTCTTTTCCCATACGCTCCTCTGTCTTGTTTCTTAAAATTCGCATGTGAGTGAGATCATATGATAACTATCTTTCTCCGATTGATTGATTTCGCTTAGCATAATACCCTCTAGTTCCATCCTCGCCCTTGCTAATAGTTTCATCCTCTTCCTGGCTGCGTTGTGGTGAGAGCCACCACTCCGCTGAAGCTGGATTGTGGCAGATTTGTACCAGCTCGACCTGGTGTTTCCTATGATCTTCTCTTTCGATACACTTCCAAAAGAATGTCTTCTGTGCCTTCATTCCTGAGAGTTTAAACCCTTCAACAGCCTAGAGCGAATTAAAAATGCTCTTCAAAAGCTCTTCTAGAGGGGCGCCTGGGTGGCTCAGTTGGTTGAGTGACTGCCTTTGGCTCAGGTCATGATCCTGGAGTCCTGGGATCGAGTCCCACATCAGGCTCCCTGCTCAGCAGGGAGTCTGCTTCTCCTGCTGACCTCTCTCCTCATGCTGTCTCCTCTCTCATTAATAAATAAATAAAATCTTTAAAAAAAAAAAAAAAGCTCTTCTAGATAAACACGCACTAAAATAACAACAACAACAACAACAACAACAACAAAGCCCTCTCGAAACTCTAATTCTTGGGTATCTGAAATTGGTTCCGTTCTCTGGTTTCCGAAGCTGGGTGAAGCTGGGAAACCTGTTCAGCGGGCTGCCCACCCTGCCGCCCTCCTGTGGAGACGGCCCATCAGCCACACAGGGATGACCTAACCCAGGCCGGGTCAGATTATGTAATGGCCAAAACCAAGGTGAATTGTGAGAGTCTTCGTTTCAAAGCTCATTTTCAGAGAAAAGCAAAATAGCGGAGGTTTGGGCATTAACCACGAAGATGAATGTCCTTTTTTTTTTTTTTTTTTTTTTTTTTTTGCTGTTGTTTTATTTTTTAATGGGAAGTGGATAATAAGAGAAAAGATCATTGTGGCTGAAAGTGCCCTAGGGCTCCAGCGCTCTTAGGCACAAGGCACCAGAAATCAGTTTGTTGGCTGACATGGAAAAATAGTCAACTTCAGAGCCCATCTCTTATTCTTAAGTTACTTTCTTTCTTCTCCTTCTTCTCTTTCTCCTCCCCCTGCTCCTCCTCCTTCCTTTCTCACCCCTTTTCTTCTTTCTTCCACCTCCTTTCCCTCCCATTTTGTTTCTCCCTAACTTGTTCTGGTTGTATTGACTCTGAGGGAAGAAGTGATTCTGAAGGTTTTTTTTAACCCCTGAATGAGAAAAGGCTGTTCAGTAGCAGTAACATGAGGTAATTTCCCTAAGTTTCCTTAGTCTCTCAACTACTCGGTTCAGCAGCCATAGGCGATGTGTAAACAACTCTGCATGGCCGTGTTCCAAATGAATTACAACACCAGGCAGAGGATCCCTGTTGTATATGGAAAGGATTTACCAATGCACAAAAGAGAAGAGATCACAAGTCGCAGTCACGGTTTGCTTTGCATTGTCTTGTGTGATGAAAAAGAAATAAATGGAAATATCCAATACACCTTCCTTTGCACGTCTCCATCAAGATGGTGTGTCTTACTGTATCCCTCTGCTCCCCCTGCCTGTTCTTCTAAGGCTTCAGGCCCATAATCTCAGAGATGTTGGCAGTTACATGGGGCAGGGCCCCAGTGTTGAGCCGGCCACCTCTGCCTCCCCATGGCCTGCTTGAAAAGATTGACCTCTTCTCCCACTTCTGCCACACACAAGTATATACACAGCCATTGAGAACGGCTTTGGTGGATTCATCCACAATGCGAACATATACTTTGGGCTGTAAATAATGTGCAAATGCTTCCAGGCTCTTTCACTGTGTGCTTCTCTGGGGCTTACAGATAATTTTGCTTCATCAATGTTTTGGAAATGGTTTACAAGATCTCTACTGCACAGGACTCCCTGCTGCTTTTATCTTCTTCTTATTTTTTTTTTCTTTTTCAATAATCCATGCCTTAGAAAGGTTTTAAAAATATTTTTCCATAATTACCATACCATAGTCACTCTCCATTCTCCCCCAAATACAGGATCACGGGATAGACACTGCCATTTGTTTGACTGTGCCTGTGACCATCATGAATTTCTGTTCAAGGCTGGTTAGCTCCAGGAAAACCATGTCTGTGTGGGTAACTATGGCTATATTCGCTGAAGGAAAAATACAAATGTATCACACATCATGTTTTCCTTTTTGCTCCAGACACCAGACCTCTGAACATGGCGTCTTCTGTGCTCTTCTCATGGACTTGTGTTCAAATTTATTTTTTAAATGTTGATTTTTTTTTCCCCAGAGTGTTTACAATGTATAAACTACATTTATAATTTTCCAGAAATAGAGGTGACTATCTTCTAAGATTTTAATAATTATAATATTTTTGTCTGAAATCATCTGTTTAATGTAGCCAAATGTGTTTAAACTGCAGATGTCTTCAAAGGAAAGTCATCTGGTTTACCAGAGGACAGACTGCAGGAAAAATGAATGAGGTTTTTGTTTTGATGTGGTTTAGTGAAGTGATCATTGGACTTCAGTTCTGGTTTCAACAGTATCGTTGATTCATTGTGGCACCCGAGGGAGGTTATTGCCTTTTACCTAAATTTTCTAAATTTTAAGTTGTGAATAAAAAAAAAATCTTTCTAGCTTTTATATAAGGTTAAGAAGATGACAAATGTGAAATGAATACAGCACAAAGTATCACATGGAAGATTCGTCGTGGTGTGTGACTATGGTCAGCAAGAGAAATTGAAAATAGTGACCAAGATTGCTAACAAATTCAGAACTTATGGCTTATCATATAAAAGCTATGTAACAAACTACTTACAGACAATAAAAATAATTTGACATAGGTTAAATGAGTTATCTAAAGTGCCTTAAAATACATTAAATGTGCAAAAATCAAACAGTAGTGTGCACATATATATAGAGAGAGAGATTACTCAGCCTTAAATAAAGAATGAGAGGGAGCACCTGGGTGGCTCAGTCGGTTAAGCATCCACCTATTGATTTCAGCTCAGGACATGATCTCGGGGTTGGGAGATCGAGCCCCAGGTTGGGCGCCATGCTGGGTATGCAGCCTGCTTCAGATTCTCTTCCTCTCTCCCCCGGCCCCTCCTCCCCCTCTCCCGATGGCTATTTGTGATAACATGGATGGACCTAGAGGGTATTATGCTAAGTGAAATAAGTCAGAGAAAGGCAAATACCATATGAGTTCATTTATATGTGGGATTTAAAAGGAAAACAATGAACAAACAAGGTAGAAACAGACCTATAAATACAAAGAACAAACTGATAGCAGCCAGAGGAAAGTAGGTGGAGAAACAGACAAATTGGGTGAAGGGGAGTGGGAGATATGGGCTTCCAGTCATGGACTGAATAAGTCACAGGTTGGAAAGGTACAGCCCAGGGACCATAGTCCGTGATACTCTAATGGCATCTTCTGGCGATGGATGGTAGCCATACTTACAGCAGGCGGAGCGTAACATAGAGGGTTGTTCAATCACTATGGCGTACATCTGAAACTAATGTAACATTGTATGTCAACTGTACTTCAAATAAAAAAAAATACAGTAAGAAAGAGAAAAAACCCAGCAGCCTCATTTTTGCTCACTGCTTTTACTCTTTCTCAGAGTAGTTCATCGTTAAGTGTCTTAATGGCATGTGGTATTTTTGAATCATGAAAGAAGCAAAGATTTTTCATATATCTAACATCCAAGTCTGAAAGCCTAAGTGAAAACACAATCTTGCGATAAATATCAAATAAATGCTAAAATAAATGTGATCAGTATTCTTTTAAGGTAGGTTAGTCTTTTACTTCAACTAGCATAAATCCAAAATGAATAGAAAGCTGAAAATAACCCCCAAATTAATAATAACCATTTTCAAAAGTTAAACTATGTAATGAATTAAAAAGTCAAAAACTTCTCTTAAAAATGGTATCTGGTCTGATCAATATACTACCCACTAAAGCATAAAATGGACGATTAACTGACTTTTAAAAAGTAAAATAGTAATATTGGTTTGTAAAAAGTAGCATGGATTTTTCTTTTAGACAGAAATTATTTCTTTCACATATTTTTCACAGAAGCTGAACTTATTTTGTGCTATTTTGTTTAACTCCTCCCTTGTATATTTACTTTTCTTCCAGAAAAAATATAGTCTATTGGAAAGGGGTATACCTTATAATTACATATTGTCATATAAATAATACGAGCCAACAATTTGATGACTTACACTATTCTTTGGTCATTACATATTGATATATTAATGTAAGATTTATATATTCTGGAAAACGACATTATTACTCATGTCTTTGATTCGTGAATGTATTTATAGAGAACTAATAGGTAGCATAAACTTGATAAATTTTTCCAGTGTTTTCAAGAATGATTATTGCCTATATCCTATAGCAATTTATTTTTAGTTTAAATATTTATTTATAATCATAAGAAAAATGAATAATTACCAAATATTCTATTTATATTAAAATGTGTTGGTTATACAAGTGTCATTTAATATAAATCAAAGTGAAATCTCTACCAATAAAAACGTGATATATTGATGAGGAAAACAGAAATAAAATGTATGGAAATTTGGCTTATGCTATCCTCTAGCCAATATCCCCAGTTGAGAAACTCTTCTTTTCTAGTAAAGAATGAAATCTGGAAACAATTTTTTTTAAGAATTAGATCTTTTTTGGTCATTTATCATTTAACTCAATCAACTGATCTAATGCTTCATTTATGGGTGTAATTCATATCTAGAATTACACCCTTCCTGCCACTTACTTTTGTTTCTTAAATAATAATCAAGAAATGATTCCATTATATTGTATACTTTTCAAGAAATCTTGTTGCTGACTTTTTAATAGAACTTTAGAAATTACTTTTTTCTATTCACTCCTTGAATCTATTTAAGCATATTAGTGTATTTTATGTTCTCATACTTTTCTTTTTACCTGCCTTCATTCAATTTTTAAAAAGACATGATTATTTCCCCTTGAAATTAAGCACTGGCTGATAAAACCATGGACTTTCTTAATATCGTAAAGTCCATTTTCGAATCCTAAGAAAACTTCCCAGCATATGCCTTGATTATAATAAACATCGCAGATTGTGTAATGAATTAAAACAGAGGTCAAAACATACATCCGGGTTTCAGTTGAACCTCAGATTCACAGGAACAAGTGTCTTCTAAGAGAAAACAAAATAATGGAAAACATACTTCTGAGAGAATTTGCTCTTTGGCGTTATTTTTGTTTTCACTGCTCTGAGGAAGGTGGAAAAGAAATAACCACATTTATACTACGCTACCCTGACTTCCATTTCAGACAGCTGAATGTTATTTAACCTTGTAGAATTGTGATGGCTGCAGGGGAATAATGGCTTCTAAGGTGCAAAACTTTTGCTTGTGTAGAAATGGCGGATAATTACAAATGGCCCTTTTCTTTCTCTTTCTTTGTTTATTCACAGGTAGCTTAACACCTTGTCTTTATAAGTTTCCTGACCACACCTTGAGTCATGGCTTTCCTTCCATGCACCAGCCTCTCCTGGCAGAGGACCCCACCGTCACTGATTTCAAGCAGGAACTCAGGCGGAAAAGTAAATTGGTGGAAGAGCCAATAGACATGGATTCTCCAGAAATCCGAGAACTTGAGAAGTTTGCCAATGAATTTAAAGTGAGAAGAATTAAGTTAGGTATGCACTTCTTAAGGGTAATGGGCATACAACTTGGTCTGCAAATCCTTGATCGTACTGGTCAGTCTCTTATTCTCTGCTCAGAAGTCCACGATACTTCTCATTCTACATCTGTGCTGTGGATTTAAGTTAGTCCAATTATGAAAATCCTACCCCCCCCAAAAAAAACCCCTTTATTTCCGTGTTCATTCTATAGATCCTAAATACATAGATTTTTTAATTGATATTTTTTTTTCAACTTACCTACCTCAAGATTAACTTTGAAGTGCTTGTTTTTCTCCCTATTTTGTTTGAACTTTTTTGAATAGATGAGCCATTCATATGATTCAAAGGCATAAAGGGTGTAAGTGAAATGTATTTTTTATGTTTGTCTTTCCTGTTTATCAATGTTGTTGGTTTCTTTGCATCCTTCCAGAGATACCATTTGCACATATAAGCAAATACTTACATATCTTCAGATTTTTTTTTATTTAACCATTTATCTGATAGAGCTTTCCTTATTAATTTTTAGAGAGATTTTTTAAATAGGTCTATCAAATTTCATTTCATGAATATATTATTTAACCAGTCCCCTACTGATGATAAATTTAGGTTGTCTCCAATCTTACATTGTTAAAAACCACCCTACAATGATTCACTCCACTGATGGCATTTTGTACCTGTATAAATACACACATTTTTTTTTAAGATTTTATTTATTTATTTGACAGAGAGAGAGATCACAAGTAGGCAGAGGCAGGCAGAGAGAGAGGAAGAAGCCGGTTCCCCGCTGAGCAGAGAGCCCTATGCAGGGCTCAATTCCAGGACTCTGGGTTCATGACCTGAGCCGAAGGCAGAGGCTTTAACCCACTGAGCCACCCAGGCGCCCCAATATACACAATTTCTTAAAGTGCACGTATATTTGTAATTCTGATAGATGTCATCAAATTGGTCTATATAGAGGTTATGCCAAATTTTACCACCACCACGAGTGTCACTTGGCAAACTCCTTAGAATATAATCTCTATGAAATCAGTAGTTTTTTCTTTATCCACTTTTGCTTTTCCTTAAAAGCATATCCTCAGCACTTAGAACAGTGACTGGCAGCACATAGAATAAATTATTGAAGGAAAACTATGGTCTAATCTTTTGGATCTTTGCAAATCAGATAGGTTGAAGTGGTTCCCGCGGTAGGTTTTTGGGTTTTTTGTTTTTGTTTTTTGTTTGTTTTTCTTGAGAAGGGAAGAGAGCGCACGTGCAAGTGGTAGGAGAGAGGGAGAGGGAGACAGAGAACCGTAAGCAGGCTCCACATCCCGTGCAGAGCCCCACACGGGGCTCCATCTTGTGACCCTGAGATCATGACCTGAGCCGAAATCAAGAGTCCAGTGCTTACCTGACGGAGCCACCCACGTGCTCTGGTGGTTTCATTTCAAATTTATGTGTGAAGATTGAAAAGTGTTATTTCACGTGTTTTACAGTCATTTGTAATTCTCTGAACTGTCTGTTTGCACACTTTCTATTCAATAGTGTTCTTAACATAAAATAACTATAATAATTAACCTTGACTTGAATTCATGAAGTAGTGTATCTCTTAAATGGATTGAAAATGATAGTTCCACCGTCTGCACTTGTGGCATGAAGCACAGGTAATTTTGTAATGATATTTATTGATGGGCATTGTACGTAGCTGTTTTATGCATACAGATATATAGCTTTAGGCCCTGAATTAAGATGCAGTTATTATATGGAATAAACACAGCAGTGGGCATCTTTGTAACAGCCATTTTCAGTTTGCTATTCATATGGCTGTATTTCAAATTCTGTGTTGATGGTTGATACTAACCTGTACTCTAAAAATATTTTGGGACAATCTAAACAGAGCTTTGGCCTGAAGATAGAAGCATTACCAAATGATAAAATGAATGTGCTCAGAAATACATGTAAAATATTGGGTGATCTCACTGTCATAATAAACACGTTTTCAGGGAAAGTCAGCATAATTCTTATTTTTATTTGGTACCGTTTAACAATATAGTTGAATTTTGTACTCTTACAGTTGAGATAAAAATATTTATATCATTATAACTTATGTATTACATTTAATATACTATATTGTTGAGCATATATCAGGTATTTAATAAGAGTAGAGAGAAAGAATTTATAAGTATCTTATATATAACATGTTTATGACATATCTACCCAGTTTCACTAAATATTGTGAATGGCAGGGGTTCCTGTCTGAATAATTTTGACTTCTAGAAAAAGATAACTAGAAGTATTTTTTAGAGTACTGAGCAATTCTGCACTGAACTTACTAAGCAATTTTAAATTGCCAATGAATATATGCTTTAAAGCAATATGTAATAGTTGATGAAGAAGGACACAATTTCTGTGATAACCGGCCAAAATGAATGCTTCTAGAAGAGCTGAAGCTAACAGATCTCTCCTGCCCTTTCACAGGCTACACCCAAACCAACGTCGGGGAAGCCCTGGCAGCTGTGCACGGCTCTGAATTCAGTCAAACAACTATCTGCCGATTCGAAAACCTGCAGCTCAGCTTTAAAAATGCCTGCAAGCTAAAAGCAATATTATCTAAATGGCTGGAGGAAGCTGAGCAAGTAGGAGGTACTGAAGTTATAGGCTCTGTGATGTCTTAACCTACAAACGATAGCTTCCTTGCTAGGATTTAAGCTAAAGCAGAGAGGTTTGCAGTTTAGTTGGCTTTTTTCTCTTTCAGATGAAAAATAAATGTTTCATATTCCCAAAAAGAGGAAAGCTCATGCATGTGCAGAAATAAGTTTCTTGAGAAGGTAAATATAGTGAGAAAAGAAGCTGCATAAGGACGCTTTCTGGATAATGTGGCAGAGGCGTGAAGTGGTGAAATGATTTTTTTTAACACATCCAGATTTTCTGGCTCTGTTCGTACTGTAGTGATCATCCATGAATTTTTATAACCTGATATTACTGTAACCAGAGCATTTGTGCACACCAGTCTTCCAAGTAAGTACAGAAGCAATTGGTAATGTAATAAAATTATCTACTCAACTAATGAGAAGGCTGGATAAAAAGCAAGGCTTGAAAGCATTTAAAGCAAGTGTTCCAAGAAAAGTATGGTCAGGATACCACTAATAGACAGTTGTCTGTGCAAAGTTAATATTTCTGCATTAACATCTGTATCTTGGTCTTGTACTATAAAATAATGAAGAGTGCAAAAATCTAAGACAAAAATGCATAGTGACTTTATTTTGCATCGCTTTACAAAGAATATTTGAAACTCAAATCTGATTTTTTTTTGAACCTGCTTTGTTTTTGTAATCATTTCTCTTTTCCCCACATGACAGCTTTGTACAATGAAAAAGTGGGAGCGAATGAAAGAAAACGGAAGCGAAGAACAACAATAAGGTATTGATATTAAAACATCCAGAGGAGATGGAACTTATAATACAAACAGGAGAGTGAGGATAGTATAGGTGTAACGAAACAGAAATGTAGGGTGAGTAGAGTCCACTGAAAAAAACAAGATTGGTGAAAAAGCGTAATTTAGTAGTTTAGTAGTGAGAAAGGGAGAGCTAGTAATTCTTAACATTTGATAGAAAAGTAGGTTATTTGATTCAAGAGCACTTGCTCTACAAGTCTTAGATAAAATACAAATTGAACAATCACTTCTACAGAGAGTGATCATTTCTGTTGTCCTTTTCGATACATCTTGCTGTGGCAACTTGGTATCTATGTTATTAAAAACAGCAAAACTAGTCATCAGTGTTTCAGTCTCAAAGTCCAACAGGATACCTTGCATTTCAAACCAGAAAAATTGCTGATCTTTTGGTGATTTGCATAAAAATTACAGAGGAAATTCTAAAATACAGGTTTTGTTTTGGTCGATGAGTTCACTGAACACTTCATCTATTGTAAATAACATGATTTCTTAGAGACATTTAGAAATGCCTGCACCAATGTTCATTTCCTTTTTAGGAAATCAGTGCCCTCTAGTGGCACAAAATGGGATAAATACAGAAAGCCCAGAACACCTTACCACTTTCCTCTTACTTGGCTCAGGATACCCTGCATAAGACAAGCATCTAAATATTCTACAGACCGCATATTTAGCTTTGTTGACGCTTTGGAAGGGCTTTCAAAGTCTTTAAATAGTATTAATGTTGATATTTAGGGTATTCAACACTACTTAATTTGGATCTGCCAAAACATCATAAAAACACTATCATCTCCCCCTTCTTTCTCTACGCCCCTCCCCTCAGTATTGCTGCTAAAGATGCTCTGGAGAGGCACTTCGGAGAACAGAATAAACCTTCCTCTCAAGAGATCATGCGAATGGCTGAAGAACTGAATCTTGAGAAAGAAGTAGTAAGAGTTTGGTTTTGCAATCGAAGGCAGAGAGAAAAACGGGTGAAAACAAGTCTTAATCAGAGTTTATTTACTATTTCTAAGGAACATCTTGAATGCAGATAAAATTTATTATTGTGTGACAGCCAATTTTTTTTTTCATTCCTTTCTCTTCTTCAACAAAAATAGAAATTGGATATTTGGTTGGCTTCAAAAATCATTTTATATCAGTAACTTTTACAGAAGCTTTTCTACTTTTTTAAAAGAGAATACAACTTAAATATTGATGAATTATTTTCTTTAAAGGAATTATTCTCTGAAGCCAAACTGTGCATGTTTCAACCAAAGATACCAACAGGAATAAAACAGTGATCCTCTCACATTCTTTCTCTCTCTCCCTCTGGCTCTATCTACAGACACACACATGCACACGCACACACACAGTGTACATGTGGTCTTCTAGTCTGATTCCTTTTCCAAAGGCTGTTTATTAGCTTTTTAACATTTCAGCCACAATGCCAAGTAAAGAAAATCACAACAGAAGATACAATTAGAAAATTGATTAACCAATATCCTGCTTACCATCAGCTCTAATAGTTTGAACTGAATAGTTTGCACTTAAGAGGCAGAGGTGCCTCTGAATTTTATTAGTGCATTTAGAAATAAATCTTAATCAGAAGCGATACTTTTTATCTTTTATTCTTCCCAGAGATTTAGCTTTTTTGTTGTTTATTTATAGAAAATATCTTTTGTGGATTCTTGAACCCCGAACAGCTCTTCTGTAAGCTACCACAGCACAAGAATGATACCTGGTTTGTTTGTCTTTGTTCCTCCATTGCCCGGGAGGAACAAAGTGGGCGTGCTGTCTTTGTTAAATCACCAAAGGAGTGAGTGGGCTGTTAACAGCCGCTATGAACTTGAACGGTGCCTAACTTAATAACATGATTTAAGTCTCACAACCAGAAAATCATCAGCAATCCTATCAAAAAAGACTATCATTTTGGTTTTATTGGTTAGAGTATGATTTATTATTGATGAAAAAGCTTGACATATTACATATTTAAATTTGGGGAATTATATCCAAGGAACATATTTATTTAATTTATAAGAATGCACTTCTTTGAAATTTGCAAGTAGAAGCAAACTATAAGGTAATATCTAAGTGGCCTTTTTTGCGTTTAAATAATCTGCTGGCAATGTTTATCTAACTTATTTTATATAACACAAATGGAAATAATTAGACCAACTTTTATTACTGATTTAGAATGCTTACTGAATAAGTTATACTGTCCAGTATCATGGTTTTTATATTAATTTAAGACCAAGCATTGTACAGGTCATAATCTCCATAGATCTCATGTGTTCATGCACACATAATCACCACGAATTGGAAGATGAGAAATTCTGATGTGTTATTAACAAAAAGAGATCTTTTTCAGTGGTTTAATCATCTATGCTTACATATATATCTAGCACACAGGAAATGTTGAATAAAATATATATATACAAAAACTTATTATTCAAGAGTAAATTCCAAGTTATTCAGCCATGTAGATATGTCAGTTCCTTCTCTGTATACTTCACCAGCTTACCACACACACTGATTGCAAAGGGATTCTTTAGTTTGCAAAGGGCAGGGATAGGATGTATATACAAACATATATACATCCTATATACATACACAAAAATGCAAATATGCATGTCTGAAAGTTGCAAATAGAAACAAAATGGGATGCAAAATAATAGTGACTTTTTGCTCTTTATGAATCTGCTGGGAACATTTAATCTTTAGCCAAAAATAAGCATGTATGTATGCTGTTATCATCATGACATACATATATGATCATAATCTTATCAGACATTCACCCATAAGGTCATTCCAGTTTAGATACAACAAACGTTGGGAAGTAATCTTTCTCCTTAAAAGGAATTATTTTGGATCAATACTTAATATTGAAATAGCAAATCTTTATTCACAAGTTAGTTTAAGTGTACTGGTATTTACAGTTCATGTATTTGTATTAATGAAATATTTTAATAGATATTGATGTTTTTATAAAAAATAGGTGTTATTTAGAGTGCTAAACTGCAATTAGACAAATAGCAAATGTAATTTCCAAGGCAAATTTGGGAATCTTATTTGAGAATAAATGGCAAAGCTGACTTTAGCCATAGTCTTGACATCCTATGTTGTTGTGAACTCTTCAGTGGTAAATCTTCAGGAATTTAGTATAGTCCATTAGAACAGATTTGTCAGTTATACAATTCATACAATCAGCTTTATCTGGTAGGAGTGGTTGACACTCATTCATAAATTTATCTTTCCATTTCTAATGGTGGAAGGATTGATCTAGTAAAAAAAATTTTCATTTTTTTACTAGATCCACAAGGATCTAGTAAAGATTTTTTTAGTAAAGACTTTTTTTAGTAAAGATTTTAATAAAGATTTTTTTACTAGATCCATTTTCACCCATCAGGGATGGGAGCAGTATGTCTGTGCGCACCTGCATTCAGGTTCTGGGGAGTGTGGGGGAGCGGAGTAAGGGAACGGTCTGTTGTGTGGTGCTCCAACAATTAGAGTGCCTTAAATCAAACTTTACAATCCTAGGCTTCCTCTACAGTGAATTCAATTCAATTGACTTTTTAAAGGAAGTAAGTATGGAAGAACGGTCTTATGTCCCTTGAAAGGACTCAATTTCTACAGAGAGGAAATTGAAAAACTGATCCATTTTTCTGCTGCTCCAAAAACCTAAATAATGGCATCAAAGGAGGAAGCCATCATTGGTCTCTAGAAACACACTGTGTTTTAACAAGGGAGTGTCTAAAATAGGAGCACATATTTAAATTAGGCCCACAGGGATCAGGCTAAAAGTGTGGCTACGGAGCTAGTAAGGGATGTACTTGGGGCTAAGGGGAGAGTACAGTTTTCTCCTAAAGGCACTTAAATGCAAGTAATAAAATATGTATCCCTGTGCAGGTTGAATAAAATAAAGCCCACGGCTACCAGATTATCTCTGGTCTTAAAGGGTCACAATCTTGAGCCCCTTTCCACTGGGCCTGCCATTGCCAGGCACTCCTCTCAGAGCACAGAATGTAGTCTACACAACACAATCATCTGACAGATGGTCATTTTATGTTTCCTAAGGCTAGCTATTATTATCAGTACTGAGATTTTCATACCACATTCCACTTCTCTGATACCCTGAAATCTCTACCACCCATGACTTTTTTAAATCTTTTTTTTTTTTAAGATTTTATTTATTTATTTGACAGAGAAAGATCACAAGTAGGCAGAGAGGCAGGCAGAGAGAGAGAGAGAGAGAGAGAGAGAAGCAGGCTCCCTGCTGAGCAAAGAGCCTGATGCGGGACTCGATCCCAGGACCCTGAGATCATGACTGAGCTGAAGGCAGTGGTTTAACCCACTGAGCCACCCAGGCACCCCCCACCCATGACTTTTACATCCAGTAATAGAATGTGACATTGGGCTGCATCCTTCTTGATAACAGAGGTATTGCTATGCTCTTTTTCTCTCTATTGGCAACCTCTTGTTTGACAACAGTTGTTAAAGTAATCCTTTTGCCAAAAAAGAGAAGTTAGGGAAAGCAAGCAAAAAAAAAAAAAAAAAAAAAAAAAAAAGTCAGTACAGTTGACCATTGAACAACATTGGTTTAAACTTTGCAGGTTCACTTACGTGCAGTTTTTTTTTTTTTTTCAATAAATATAGACAGTACCATATATGTATTTACTTTTATGAATTTTCTTAACATTTTCCTTTCTCTCTCTTACTTTATTATACAAAATACAATACAGGTAACATACAAAATATATGTTAATTGACGTTATTGGTAAGTTTTCTGGTCAACAGTAAGCTTTGAGTAATTAAGTTTTTGGGAAGTCAAAAGTTATGTGTGGATTTGTGACTGCATGGGGTCAGTGCCCCTACCTAATAACACCCACACTGTTGAAGGGTCAACTATATTTTCATTGAATTCAATGTATAATAATCCTTGTTTCCTAATTTAAGGACTGAAAATAAGTTTTATTTTTAGTAAAGGATAGTGTAACAGTATAAAATTTATGACTGTGAAAATGGACCACAGGAGCATTTTATAAATATAGCCAAATCAGAATGGCTCCCCACTCTCCTTTGGGTCCCAAAGTCTTCTATAGTATCCATGTTTGACTGAAAATAAAGGAAATCACTAAGACTTACCTGTTTAAAAATAGTATTTAAAAATGTTTATCCCCTGCAAGTTCTGGAAAAGGAGTGATCAGATCAATTTCATGTGAAACCACCAATTCTTAGGCTTCCTCCATTCATAAACATCAGTCCTATTTCAGCTGCTAATTCATAGAAATGACATTTGTTAAAATGTAAGGAAGAGAGTTACCTAATTTTCTTCCTAGGAAAATAATAAAAATCATTCTTTTGAAAAATTACCAGATATGCATAAAAATGTTAATTTAGCAGAAGCCAATAATAGAGTAAAAGATAAGGGAAAAAAGCATAATAGCAATAAATCTTTATTGGAATTTTTTTTTTAACAAAATAATTTTTAAAAACAAAAGCCCCCGCATGTAAACAAGAAAGTAAATAAAGTTAGTTGGCATCATTAAGTACATCCAAGAATCAAAACAAATTCTGGGTTAACATTCCATAATCCAGTAAAATGTTTTGACCCATCAATGGTCAGGGAAACTATTTAATACTATCAATAATGCGACCTGATCTTTGAACATCATACAGTGGTTTATGAATTATAAACAATATAAACTTTACATTCTTCCCACCAATCCATATGCCACATGTAGACCCTGTCATAAAATGGGATTTACATTGTCGATATTAGACCAAAATGTCCATCCTCATAAGCTGACCAGGCTGACACCTATCTGATCTCCTCTCCAGTTTTTATGGTGGGATATGCTAGAACCCATATATTACAATGTGACTTTTTTAAACAAACCTAATCCTAAATTCTAACCCTAACTAATCTGCCATTTTATTTTTTCTCACTTCCTATACATACATTAAATACCATGGCAACTTCACCTTAAAAAATACTGCTAATACATTAATACACATTTAGGCAATAATTTCTGACAAAGTTGTAGTTTATTTACCAAGAAAAAAAATGCTATTTTTTATTTTAAAATTTAGGTCAAGTATTGTCATAGTAGTGTTAAATTAAAAAGGATGGCTTCTATTCAGAGGGTTCAATATACACACTATAGAAGATCAAAATTAAACAGAGATTAAATTATATCTTATATGGGGAAAGTTTTCTCAGTTCTTGGAAGAAAGACCAAAATACAGTTTTATTACTATAAAATGTTATTAATTCAGTGCCTGTTTTTGCTAATTCATTCAATTCACTTTCATAAGCTTTATAAAAGAGAGCCAGGATAAGTTTTCTAAGAGGCCTTAATTTCGGTTTAAAATTTAAGTCTTTTCTGTCCATTAAAATAATTTAAAGATGTGCACAATATATTTGTGCTGTTTAAGGCAGGTGCCAAGCACATTTTGAAAGGTAATAAACTTACCAACTAGCATGTTCTCCCAAAGGAAAAAAAAGAAAAGAAAAGCTCATGACTGTTTTTAGGACAGATGTTTAAACAGCACTCTTCTTTTAGATCATTTAAAAATAATTTGGCAGCTGAACTGCCTATGGTCATACTACATATCGCTAACAAAGGACAAGTAACAGATACAGAATTAATGATATATTTTTAATATTTTTACATGTCTCTTTAGTTGGTGCCCAGTGGCTTTTAACAAGATTTTTGTATTCACTGCAAAAAGACAGAACATAAACACTAAGTAACGAATATAATTTCTCTATGCCATGCAGAAGAGAAGTCAAACATTTTACACGTCATCACTTCTAAAGAGTTCTAATTAAAATCCAAACTGTTCCCATTTTTGCATCCTTGTCATTCTTTGGTAAAAGATTCAAAACAGTCATGGGTTAGAAAACAACTGTTTGCTCCATGGTCTTCATTTTTGCAAATAAATGTGTTTTGTAAAAGGAATCTGCACTGTGCCTGGTTTATACTAAATAATTATAAGTAAGCAAAATATTATGGTTTTTCTGACTAATCTACTCCTAAAGCTTTGAGTTGCCGTTCAATCTCTTCATCGGAGATTGTAGCCTTTGAAGTAGAGGCAGATGGTAAGCTTCGGGCAGCTGATGGGGCTTTGGCCATCTATATTAAAGGAAAAGGAAAAAAAAATGTGCATTATCAAACATCTGGGCAAGGACACAATGGATATGCTACAAAAACATTTGCCATTCAAATATATAAAAAGATGCCTCTAACAGCAAAAGCTAACTTTAAGTGACAAAACTGGCAGAATTGATTTCCGACCGAGGATGGAAGACATTCATACCTTTCCAGAGATTTCAATTCCAATTTCATCAAGAACTTGATTTACAATATCTTGGCTTTCTTCTTCATCATCAGAGCCATCAAAGATGTCATCAAGTGTGTCATTGACTTGAGGGAAAGGGGAGAAACAAAATTACAGTTACTATCAAACAGATTTCAAGTTAGATTTACATTTTTAGAAGGTGGCCCAAGTATGCATACATACTTGTGTATTACTCCAGGGCAAACTTAGCTGACCCAACAAACTACAAAAGTCATTTTCAAAAGTTAGTGAAGTTCACTTACACATTTTTGAGTTACTAAATCTGGAGTACTTTTCATTGCAACACAGATTATCCCATAATAAAACAAGTCTACTCTGATTTTAAAAATGTGTCTTTAATAAACAACAAAAGAAATTCACAGCCATGGGCGCCTGGGTGGCTCAGTGGATTAAGCCGCTGCCTTCGGCTCAGGTCATGATCTCAGGGTCCTGGGATTGAGTCCCGCATTGGGCTCTCTGCTCAGCAGGGAGCCTGCTTCCTCCTCTCTCTCTGCCTGTCTCTCTGCCTACTTGTGTTCTCTGTCAAATAAATAAATAAAATCTTTAAAAAAAAAAAAAAAAGAAAGAAATTCACAGCCAAAGTTTTTAAGTAATGATTAAAATTAAAGTTATGATAAAAATTAAAATGATAAATATTATCATTATAAAAATAATTATTATAAATATATATTCATATATAGTATATATAAATATAAATAAACCATTATAAAAATGATAAAAATTAAAGTTTTTAAGTAATGATTCCAAAAACTATATTGAGAAAGTTAGTAGCTGTTTAATCTGACCATGGAATAATATTCAAGAATCAAATATCCTGTAAATATTAGGGAGACAATTTACTCTTTTTAGACCTATAATCATATTTTTAACTTAAATTTACATTCAACATGTAGGCAGAATATTCTAACAAAGTCCAAAGTTCAATGTTTTATTAAACTTGTTTGAAGAATGACATCCAATTTAACCTTGCAAAGATTACTACTACTATATCCCTTTCTTCCTCCTTTCCTTTCCTTCCCAAAATATTTATGGGAAAGGTTCTGTATAGAAAGCATCATGTTAGGATTGTCATATTTATTTCTAAAACAAAGTGCCTGGACATGTAGTACAACTACAATTAATGGACGGAGAAAAATGAAGACCTCAGGTACTTTACATTTAAGTAGAAAAGAAATTAATAATCAGTATAAATAAGAAAGATAATAAAGGGAAGAGATTACATCCAATTGGGAGTAAGTACATGTGCGGTGCTCCTTGAAGGATGCACAGGATTTGACCAAACAGAGATAGAGAGCACAGAATGAGTAAAGACTTGGTGGAAGACAATAAGGATTCACTCAAGTAGGCCCAGTTCTTCTGTTGTGTTTTTATTTAAGGAGTATGAATGGAAAAGGTGTATCCATTATTCTGGGTCAAAGAGTTTATGTTTGAGATGGGAAAAAAGATCTTGGGAATCATTTGGGATGTTCCCTGTTTCACATGTACATTTTAACTGCTTGTGTCCTTGATATAATTAATAAAGCTTGACACTGGTTAAGATCTCTGGTTAGTATGAGCATGACTAGACAACCTGATTTTTTTGTGTTAGCTCAACAGCATAAAGTACATTTGGAAAAAGCTATATTATGTTCAAGGACAAAAAAAAACACCATAGTATCATCTCTGAAGAAATAAAGCAAATGTTAACCCTTCAATTAGAGTTTCAGTTCTTCCACTTAGATTCAACTTTTGGACAAAGTCATTTTACTTCTCTGGGCCTCAGTATGTTCACTGGCAAAATAAAGGGGCCTGACATGAAAACTGCTTTTGATTTACATGTGGGGGGTTTATTTTATAGTCAGCAAAAAGCCACTAAAGGAATCTCACTGGCATCCTCAGAGGTAAGTTTCTGGAAAAATGATTTAGATGCAAGTGAAGTAATAATGAGGTTAGGGAGTACAGGTCAAAGTTTATAAGGGACTCAGTTAAGAAGTAGCTGCAGAAAAAATGAAAGAAGGGGTAGATGAGAAAAGAGGAGGGAAGTATAATTAGGGATTAACAAAGAAGGATGCTTTCGGAAAAAGTACAACAAAATTAACCATATTTTATATATATATTATATAATTTATGTATTTGAATTTATATATATGTACTTACATACATATACATATGTATATAAAATGTGTGTGTGTATGTGTATAAAATACAGATTTCTCAAAGATCCTGTTTCCAAAATGGAATGTGAACAGGTTCTGGAGTAGTACTGTACAGTATAAATCTCAATTAGAAAAAGACAGATCCATTTAAACCTTGAATTTACCTTTGGATGAAAATACTAATGTTAATGTACTTTACTAGGTCATAGAAGAAATGAGTAATCACCAACAATTACTACTCTTTCAGACCCATTTGCAAAGTACTAAAATACAAATGAGAACTATGAAAGAAACGAGTTGTTTGAGCCTAGTGATTCTCTTCATTATAGCTTAATGGAAAAGTTAATTCCTCTAAAATCTGCTCACACCTGTGCCATCACTGGAAATCACATACATGTTAGATACTGTGATGATTATATAAATGACAATTCTCATAGTCATTAAAAATTCACTAATGATGTTTCAAAAAAGTCCTATTTTTCAAAGCAAAGATTCACAATCAAAGCTAAAGAATTTCTGAACTATCAAAGACACACATACACTTACATTAACTCCTAAAAGGGAAACAGATATTCTGAAATTGAATACTTGAACAGTGATGAGTTTAGTATTCCTGGTAATTTAATTAGATATTATTTAATTGTACACTATTTTTTTCACTAAATGCCATTAAATTAAAATGCTGGCAGCTAAGAGCTAAACTGTCATATCTCTACACAGTTGTAAAACAATCAGAAAATACCTTTGTGAAACAATGAAGTCAATTGTGACAAATAATGTTAAGTAATGTTGACCAGGATTATTTATTAGCAGTAAATTAAAGGTTGGGATAATCTTTCTGGAAAGAATGTGGTATGAACCAAAAGGCTTATAAAAGTTAATACTCTAAGAATATTTTTAAAATGTAGTAAAAAATATTATAGAAACATTTATCAAAGGATTAGCAAATACACAACAAATTTTAAAAAAATGTTACTGACCAATGTAAGAATGGTTCAATAAATTAAGACTGATGTTATTTAATATTGATGTTATATAGTATTAAAAAAAAGACTTCAGAGAAGATTTAAGGTCATGAGTACATGTGTATAGCATACTATTATGTTTTTTAAAAGCAGGATAAGGTTCAAAATTGCACATGTAGTATGATTTAACTAAGATATGGGAAAATACAGGAAAGAAACATATAACATTAACAGTAATTAAATAATAAAATTAAATATCTGGATGGTGTGATAATAGATTTTTTAAATAAACTTTGTTCCTTTGTGTTCTCCATAGTTCCTCTACAAAATGAAACTAACTTATAATCAAAAAGAAGAAAACTAAATATTAAATAACTCTGGGAAGGAAAAGGAAAAAATGAGAACAAAAGCACTTCATTATCTCTACCTCCAACAGAAATAGGGATCTTCTCTAGTATGAAACAATCAACACACAACTCTGAAACTACCAAATTCATACCATGAAGTGTTCTTTTATTCACAAGTTGGTTTTGGTCCCCTCATCAATGAAGTAAAACCACTGGGGCCAATATGGCATAAATATATGGCATATCATATTTTATATTTTTCTTTCCAGTCAAGTCTGATAGGATTTGAGCCTTATATTTTGCAAATTTAAAAATACACTGGAGTTATAATATAGACATCTATTCAGAAGGCTGCTGTATCATTGCTTTTTTCAACATTTGTGCTTTTATGGATTAGAATACGAGGTTGCTAGTAAATAAACTTGGCTGATTCAAAGATAAAAAAACTAAATTTCATTACAAGTTATTAAACTCACTCATTTCTTCAGTCATTTCCATTTTCATGTTTTCCTTCTGGAAATTCTGCATTGTTTGTAATGTTTTTTGTGGATCCATCTTCTTGTTAACTGCTTGCATTGTCTTTAAATATATGAAAAGATTCATGTTAGCTACATAAATGTGACATTTTTACTATGAAATAAGTCCAAAGAGAACAAACCAAATTAGATACAGGCTTTCTAAAGATATACATACTGCCATAATCAAACGTAAGACTGTTCAGTATTCTAGAAAAAATGAAATACTCACTTGGAAACCATCTGCTTAACATTTATGTAATAAAGACCATAGTGAAAAAACTCATACGAACAGTAGGCCAAAAAAAAAAAAAAAAAAAAAATTAAAAAGCACTGTCAACAAAAAAAATCCACTGCTATTCAAATGGGACAACTACATTTGCCTACTCTATGGCAAGCACACAATGCCTAAATTGAACAGAATCACAATTTAAATTTTACAAAATTTTTTCATTAAGCTTTTGATGTCTAAATTAAAAAGGGGGACACAGTATACACACTTAATCCATTCACGTACTTTAAACCATGTTTTGAAGAAATGAACAGAACACTGAGTTTTATAGAAATATCTGAAAAGAATTCTCTTATGTTTTTATATTCACAAGTTATTTCATTAAAAGAGATTAATGCTATCTAGTATGGCCCAAAACACTATACAATAGAAAATACATCAGTTTCAAAGATACCAAGCAGTCTTTTCCCAATCTGTATACAATCTACTGCTTAAGTAACTTTGGTCACTTTGCTAACTTTGGATACTACAAAGTTACTTTGTTAACTTTGCTACTACCAAAGTAACTTCTAAGTGTAACACTGGATTTTCCCCACCCCCTCCAGCCAACACAGACACTGGAAGTAGGATTCCATTGTTCTTGTATCAAAAGCCAAAATCTGTAATTCACCAAACACCAATGAACTCTAACAAGCTAGTCTTATGGTGCACACTGCCCTCCAGACACACCGATCTTCCACTTCCTTAAATGTGCCACACTTTCTCTTGCTACAGGACCTCTGCATATGCTGTTTTACACATGCTCCCCTCCATTTGTTTTCATTATCAACACTTCAGATTTCACCACTTTCCTAGGGAAATGGTCCCTAACACCCCGGATTAGAATAGATATTCCTGTTAAGTCCTACTCACTACCAATGGGATTCCCTATTTACTGATGTAAGTTATATTACTTCTCTTGCAACTTATAGTATTATTGCAATTAATACTAATAACAATGATGATAATGATAATAATAAAGCAGTAAATGCCTACAGAGTCTTAATTATGTTTCAGACACTGTTCCAAGCACTTTTACATATAACATTTAACATTAAAAGACATTTATTCAAACCTGACAAATCTTTTTGATGTGCTAGGTGCCACCACTGTTCTTGTTTTAAAAACGGATAATGAACGCACAGAAGGGCAAAATAACTTGCCAAAAGCTAATGAATAGAAGTGAGATTTGAACTCAAGTAATATATATTCCTAATTACCACACTAACAACCTCTCAAATGTGCTGTTTTTGAAATAGACTATACAGGGGTGCCTGGATGGTTCAGTTGGTTGGTTAAGTATCCAACTTAACTCTTGATTTCAACTCAGGTCATGATCTCATCAGGGTGCTAGGACTGAGCCCTGTGTTGGGCCCCAAGCTTAGCATGGAGTCTACTTGTATTTCTCTCTCTGTTCGTCTTCCCGATTTCTCTCTCTCTCAAAGAAATAAATAAATAAAATCTGAAACAGACCGTACAGTTTAAACCCGTGCCTGGTTTTGCTTTCCACTTCACCCCCATCATTTGCTGTACTTCCTACCTATATAGGATCTAAACAAATATTTGCTGAATTAACAAGTATCTAAAAAGATTAACTGAAAATTCTAGTTCATGTATCCCTATAAGGCAGGACCATACTCCATACCTTTTCCTGGCCTACCACCTACAAAAAATAGCAAAATAAGTAGTTTTCCCCTTAACATTATTGAAAGATTACCCATCTCAAGTGTGTGATCATCACATACGATCTTTTCCTCAATTAGATGTTTAGTTCCGTTTGTGAAAGAGAAAAGGAAAACAAGTTTTTGTCCTTAACTTGTCTTTTCACTGTAAAATGACACAGATCCATCAAGAGTAAGTTAACTGACAGAACTAATATTGAAACTTCCTCTACTTTTTTGAAATGTCCTTTATTTTTTTAAAGAACATAATGTGTCACTGCACTTACTGCAGCTAAGATGGATAAATTCTATTTTCATGTGCTCTGTAATCTACAACACAATTATAGTTGTTCCTCATTATTTCTGGATTCCATATTTGTGGATCTGCCTACTCACTAAAATGTATGTGTAACCTCATACCAGTATCATGGAGCTTTTGTGTTCCTCTGTGGACAAGTAGAGAACAGCAAAAAATGTGAACTGCCAAACGTGCTTGTTTGCAGCTGAGGTCTAACAAGGTGACACAGTGCTGCCTTGTCTCAACTCTCATACCTTAAACAAGTGTCCTTATTCTGGTCTACCTACCTTTTGTTGGTGACTTTGCCTTTATTAAAATAGCCTCAATCATAGTACTAAAGTGTTGTGTAGTGTTCCTAAGTGCGTAAAACTATAATGTATTCATGGAGAAAATACATGTTAAGCTTTGATTAGGCATGAGTTCAATGTTAATGAATCAACATTTATTAACAATGGTGTCTTTCAACAGAAACACATAAAACAACTTTAGGTATAAGCTGGTTGACAAAAACGTTGTGACCAAAGGCTCACAAGAAGCTAACCCTGTATTTCCCCTAGAAGTGATGGTTTGATATTCACTAATCAAGTGTTCCCAACTTAACATTAACTACTTCAAATAATGAGAATCAACTGTAAATACCATTTTTCTAATATGAACCTCCTACTTTCCTCTGTGGCTCTCTTTTCTTTTAGTCTTCATATTCATACCCCTCCTTCCTTATATTTAACACCTAGTGGTATTTTTTTTTAAAGATTTATACTCATTTATTTGACAGAGATCCAAATAGGCAGAGAGGCAGGCGGAGTGAGAGAGGGGGAAGCAGGTTCCCGGCTGAGCAGAGAGCCCGATGTGGGGCTCGATTCCAGGACCCTGGGATCATGACCTAAGCCGAAGGCAAAGGCTTTAACCCAATGAGCCACCCAGGTGCCCCCACCTGGTGGTATTTTTAAGAGCTAGGTCATCTGCAAAGTCTTTCAGATCATTCAGTTCAAAGATCTGTACAGTTCACTGAAACTTAGCTCAAACTTAGCAATGTTGATGTATGTAGTAGGTAGTTTCCCTGTCAGATATAGCTTAACCTCCCTGCTCTCTACCCCGACCCTATCCCCAAATGAATAATAAAATCTGTAAGAACAGGGCCTTTGTCTTAAATATCTTCTTATTCCTTATAGTACTTCTTATATATCAAGGGACTCATTATTAAAAAATCAAAAAAGCTCCAAGGCACCTGGGTGGCTCAGGTGGTTAAGCATCCAACTCTTGATTTCAGCTCAGGTCATGATCTCAGGGTTGTGAGGTCGAGACCCATGTTGGGCTCCTTGCTGAGTGCGGAGCCTGCTTAAGATTCTCTCCCTCTCCTTCCACCCCAGCCCCGAACTCGGCCTCTCTAAAAACAGCTCAGAGACCTTTAAATTCTATAGTGAAAACATTTATTTTTTTTATATAAAGACTAAGTTAAACGTAAGTTCCTGATAAAATTAACTGATAAATCCTTCTGACAGAACTCATGTGTCCTTCTGACACAAACATGAAAATGAATCAAAAGCAAATTACTGAGTAATTAAAACCTACAGCTTAATGAAATAAGACCAAAAATCTAAGAATTTAAGGGAAAACAGCAAACAACACTTTAAGTCAATTTAAAAAATTTAGAAGACACACATGATCTTGGAAAAATCAGAATATCCTGAAATAACCAATTTTAATGTAAAACATATCAATAAAGAATCTATGTACATGTGAAACTAATTTAATATTGTAAGGTAATATGCTTCAATTAAAAATTCCAGAAGCAGTTACCTGGATTACCTCATATTATAACTCCTTTTACTAAATATTACACAGATTCTGTACCACATATAATCAGGAGGTACTTTTAAATCTCATTTGAATCCTTTGAATCCTTAAATGTCTTAAATAGAACCATAAATGTATGGATATAAAGGTTCCACTTACTTTTGCTGTAGTAGACATTGCTCCTGCCATCTTCATCTGGGAATTCATCACTTTTGTTTGTGTCGACATAGAAGTGACTTTTGAACTTACAGCAAAAGTTCTTGTTTTTTGTTTCCGTAGATGTACAAGCTGTTTGGCTAAAACTCTGCAAGCTTCTTTATTACCAATCTTAGCCATTTTCTTAATTTCTAACTCCTAAGAAAGGAAATAAAGAGAGTATTGGGAATAAAATCATTGATAGGTAGGTAATCCCTAATGATTTACTTCAGAAAAAAAAATTAAAAATCACACACACATTATATGCTTTTTTCTCCCTGATCATGAAGAAAGGAAGAGGCAGTCATAAAGTCACAGAAAAAAATAGTTAATTTGAGTGGGCAATTTATTCCACATGTTTACAAGGAACTTTGTACCTTCATCTACAAATATAAAGCAACTCTATAAAAAGGTATTTACAAAGAGCCGAAAGAAAATAAGAAAGTTCAACCCAAAAGTTAGTAGAAGAAAGGGGGAAAAAAAAAAAAAAGACAAAGAATTGGTGGGATAGAACAAAAAGAGCACAGTGGTTGATTTAAAGTGAATAATAAAGACAATTATACCAAGTGAGAAGGTTCACCTAAACCCTCAATAAAAGTTGTCATTTTATGTAAGAATATAAACTATACTGTATGTTATGTCAAGAAACCAACTTTAATTATAAAAACAAACCTACGTAAAAGGACAGAAAACATACTCCCTATAATTACCTACTAAATCTGAAAATCTGGAGTGTGCCCATTAACATCAGATAAGTAAATAAACAAAAAAACCAAGAGAACAAGGAATACTACCAGAAATAAAAAGGGAGATTTCATAATGGCAAAGGAATCAATATATAAAGATGTTAAAACAATCCTATACATGCATGTACCTAAGAACAGTGCTTCAAAATATGTGAAGCACAACTTACAGAACTGAAAGGATAAACACACAATTACCATGAGGTATTCAACACTCCTCTCCAGTACACAGCTATAATTGTTAGAACAAGTAGCTAGAGAATCTGTAATGATACATATTTACAAAAAATACTATGATCAACCTGACCTAACCAACATTTATAAAAACGCCACCACCAATAGCAGAATACTTCACACGTGTACACTAAAAAAAGAAGGAAATCACCAAAACACAACATATTTTGCTCAGAAAACAAGACTCAATAAATTGAAGAGGACTGAAAGCATACAAAGTATGTTCTCTAACAACAATGAAATTAAACTGGAAATCAGTAAGGGAAAGGAAGGAATATTATAAATAAGCAGAAATAAAACAACATGGTTTTAAATAAGTCATGAATTGGAAAAAATCTCAGGAGAAATAAGATAGTATTTTGAATTTAATAAAATGAAAATGCAACATATCAAAATGTGTGGGTTACAGTTAAAATAGCTCTTAGGGAGAAATTTATAGCATTAAAGTTGTATTGGAAAAAATAAGTATCTCACAAGCTTGAAAATTGAGAACGTAGAAAAAAGTAAAACAGTAAATACAAGTAAAAATAATATAAACAATAAAAGAAATCTATATAGTAGGAAAGAAAAATATAGAAAATTGATGAAATCCAAAGCCATTTTTCGTAAGAGACTGATCAAACTGGCAGGCTATTAGCCTGGGAGGGAAAATGAGACAAAAGAGAACACACAAATTACAAAGATTAGGAATGCAAAGGAGGGATGCCTGGGTGGCTCAGTAGGTTGGGCATCTGCCTTTGGCTCAGGTCATGATCCCAGGATCCTGGGATCAAGACCCATGTCAGGCTCACTGCTCAGTGGGGAGCCTGCTTCTCCCTTTGTCTGCTGCTCTCCCTGCTTGTGATCTCTCTCTCTCTCTGACAATAAATAATATCTTTAAAAAAAAAAAAAAGAAAAAAAAAGCGATGCAAAAGAGGGCATCCCTTCACGTCCTAAAGATGTTAAAGGATAATATGGGAATATTATGAATAACAAGTCATTACATTTTAAAATTTAATAGACATGGACAAATCACTTGACAAATGTTAACTACCAAAATTCATTTAAAAAGACAGTTATCCTGATCCATTCTGTATCTGTTTTTTCCTAAAAATTGAATTTATAGTTTAGAAACCTATCCACAAAGAAAAGTTCCCTCCCAATCGCTTTACTGATGAATCCTATCAAACATTTAAGGAAGAAATACACAAACTCTTCCAGTAAAGGAACAGTAAGAGAAACCAACTCATGCTTTAAAGTCAGCATCACTCAGATGTCAAAACCAAATAAAGACACTGCATGAAGAGATGACTACAAATGAGTATCTTTCATGAACATGGATGAAAATATTCTTTACAAAATTTCAGCATACTGAGAAAAAATATTTTTAAAAAAACATGTCTTACCAATGGAGCTTATCCCAGGAGAAAAAGCTTAATTCAGCATTAGTAAATCAATAAATGTAATTCACTACATTAACAGACAAAAGAAGAAAAACTACATGATCATCATCTCAACAGACGCAGAAGTGAGGCTGTACCCTCACCTGATAACACAGTAAAACTTAATTCAATATGGTTCACAGTCCTAAATATAAGAACTAAAATATACTTCTAGAGGAACACATAAGAGAAAAACTAGCAACTTTGGGTTAGAGAAAGCTTTCCTGGGACACTAAAAGTACTAATCACAGAGAAAAGGAGTAATATATTGCACTTGATTAAAATAAAAATCTGGGGCACCTGGGTGGCTCAGTCGTTAAGTGTCTGCCTTTGGTTCAGGTCATGATCCCAGGATCCTGGGATCAAGCCCCACATTGGGCTCCCTGCTCAACAGAAAGCCTGCTTCTCCCTCTCCCACTGCCCCTGTTTGTGTTCCCTCTCTCGCTGCATCTCTCTCTGTCAAATAAATAAGATCATTCAAAAAAAAAAAAAAAAAAAAAAACCTTTAAAAAAATAAAAATAATAAAAATCTTCTGTTTTACAAAAGACACTATCAGGAAAATAAAAGAACAGTAACTGAAGAAAGTATTTGTAAAATATATATGCAGTAAGGTACTTGTATTTGAAATATATAAAAAACCCTAACAAATAAATAAACATTCATAAAAAAATGGGTAAAATATTTTAATAGACACTTTGGCAAAAGAACACTTTTGCCATATAAATGGCAAAAAAACCCAACACTTTTGCCATATAAATGGCACAAAGGCACATGAAAAGATGCTCAACATCAATGGCAATTAGCAAAATACAATTTAAAATGACAATCCACTATACGCCACCAGAATGACTAAAAGTAAAAAGACTGTCAACTCTAACTATTGGCCAGGATGGGAAACAACTTTACTTTCATATACAGCTGGTAGGAACAGAAAACATTACAGCCAATTTGCAAAACTGTCTAGCAGTTTCTCACACAGTTAAACATACATTTACCCTATGATCCAGCAATCCCACTCCTAGGAATACACCCAAGAGGAACGAAAACATATGTGCACACAAAGACTTCAATTGCATCCTTATAGCAACTTTATTCAAAAGAGCCCAAACCTGGAAATAACCCAAATGTCCACTAGCTGATGAGCAGATAAATAAACTGTGAAACATCCATACAATGAAGTAAATAAAAAAAATTAATACTGATTATGTTACAATATTCATCTCAAAATAATTATGATGAGTGAAGGAAGCCATATTAAATACACATTTAAAAAACATAAAAATATTTAAAAATGGACAAGATAATCTAATTTTTAAAAACTACATTCATTATCACAGACACAATGATCACCAAAAATCAAGTAAGATACCTATGAGTCCACATAATTATTTCTTCTAACCCTTTCTTGCTATTCAGGACTATTTTGTCTTTGTTGTTAACTGTGAATGAAGTAGCTGTGTTTTGAGCAATACTTCCTCCTAGGCATTCATGACTTCTACAAACTGAAGAATAATTTGATTTTATAACCAGCAGAATTCACAGAATCCTGATAAAAGTGAGCAGAATGACGCAATCAACAAAGGTAAGCAGAAAATGCAGGAAGACGGTAAATGCCATTTCTTAGTAAATCACTTACCACCTGCCATGTGTCTTTTTCTTAGTTAGCTAATTATTCTGACACTAATTTCCAAATTTGTTTGAAAAGTTATACCGAAATTTAATGTTCTACTTACCAGCTGTTTTTCTTGTTTCTCTAAAGCTGCTCGATCTCTGATTATAGCCCTCTGTGTTCCTCGTAATTCTCGATTCTGTTCCTTTATTACATCTAAGAGAACCACAAAAGAAACCTAAATGTATGAATTCCAAAGTTTTTTTCAATAATATTTGAAATATTAGACTTGGAGACCTTAATTTAAAAAAAAGAAGAAGAAAACTTGATTTACTAGATGTTAAAATTTTTGCATTCAATATACTAAAAGATTAGTCAAAAATTAATACTTGGATTATAAATATTAATTATATAAAGAATTATAAAAGTACAGATATGCTATAGTCAGCAGTTTAACCAAAAGTATATATAAATCACAATAAAATATTCCCTTAGAAAACTGATTGTATGCAATGTTTTATGTGGCACACATATATGTCTCTCTCTCTCTCTCACTCACACACACACACACATACACACACACACACTTTTCATCTCTTCTTACTGTAGTATTTTATGAAATTCCAGGAAGGAAGACAGATCATGTGTTTATTAAATCCTTTTTTCTACATTAAGTCATTATATAATATAGCGTGAAGCAGCAGACCTTCCAATGAGGCAGGATTTGAATCCTCCCTCTACCATTGGCTCATTGCATGATGATACCTCAGCAAAATCAGTTAATATTCTAAACTTCAAATTTCTTATTCATATAATAATGACAGTTGGTAAGGTGTATTTAACATACATAATATACTATTGAATTGCCACTCAATCGTAATGTTTTTCTTTCTTTTTTTTTTTTTTAAAGATTTTATTTATTTATTTGACAGAGAGAGAGATGACAAGCAGGCAGAGAGGCAGGCAGAGAGAGAGAAGGAAGCAGGCTCCCTGCTGAGCAAAGAGCCCGATGCGGGGCTCAATCCCAGGACCCTGAGATCATGACCCGAGCCGAAGGCAGCGGCTTAACCCACTGAGCCACCCAGGCACCCTCGTAATGTTTTTCTAACTTATTTCAACTCATCTGGATTCATTACTCCCATCTTTTGAAGAATTAGTATTAGTCTAGGCCTCATGGACCGTAATTTGGGTTAGTTGTTACTAAATAGTTATTTCTTTAAAAGTCACAAATAGGGACGCCTGGATGGCTCAGTTGGTTGAGCAGCTGCCTTCAGCTCAGGTTATGATCCCAGCGTCCTGGGACCCACATCCGGCTCCTTGCTCTGCAGGGAGCCTGCTTCTCCCTCTGCCTCTGTCTGCCATTCTGTCTGCCTGTGCTCATGCTCTCTCTCCCTCTCTCTCTCTCTGACAAATAAATAAAATCTTTAAAAAAAAATATCACAAAGATTGGGGCGCCAGGGTGGCTCATTGGGTTAGGCCTCTGCCTTTGACTCAGGTCATGATCTCAGGGTCCTGGGATCGAGCTCCGCATCGGGCTCTCTGCTCGGCAGGGAGCCTGCTTCCTCCCCCTTCTCTCCCTCTGCCTGCTTCTCTGCCTACTTGTGATCTCTGTGTGTCAAATAAATAAGTTAAATTAAAAAAAAAAATCACAAATATTGATGGTAATTCTTGCCAAAACTGATCTCTCATTATCAGGAATCTTGCTAAGTGCTGTACATGCATTATACAATAGTCACAATAATGTTATAGAGTTGGTTTTTCATTATTTTATATTTGAAGAAAATTAAGTGTTAGGAAGTTTAAATAACTTGCCAAAAGTCACAAGGTCATAAGCAGTAATGCCAGATTTGGATCCAGTAATCTTAATTACTTCATTAGAGTTCCTTTCTAGTCAAGAAGTAGATTTAAAAATAGTAGTAACAACAGAAGAATAGTCTCTTCATCAAATGGCACTGGGACAACAGGATGTCCACATGAAAAAAAAAAAAAAAAGAAATTGGGCCCCTACATCACAGTGTATCTAAAAAATTAATTAGGGGCACGTGGGTGGCTCAGTCAGTTAGGGTCCAACTCTTAATTTCAGCTCAGGTCATGAACTCGAGATCATGAGATTGAGCCCATATCAGTCTCCATGCTCAAAGTGGAGTCAGCTTGAGATTCTCTCCCTCTCCTTCTGCCCCTCCCACCGTTCATGTGCCCATGCACAATTAAAAATAATAATAATAGTATTTAAGAAAAAAATACATAAATAAAATATTTTTTTAAAAATTGACCCAAATATAAAACTGAAATCATACAATTCTTAGAATAAATGGGAGTAAATCTATATAATCTGGGACTTGGCAACAGATTCTTAGATATAACTCTAAAAGCATGAGCAACAAAAGAAAAAACAGACACTTCATGCAACTTAAAGGCTGTGCACCAAAGGACATTATCAAGTGGAAAGATATTCCACAAAAAGAGTGAAACTATATACAAACTATACATATGTTAAAGAGTCTAGTATCTAAGATATATAAAGAACTCTTAATAACTTAAAAACAAGACAATCTAATTAAAAATGGTTGAAGGACCTGAATAGATACTTATCCAAAGGAGATACAGAAATGGCCAATAAATACAAAAAGAAGATGCTCAGCATCATTAGTCGTAAGGGAAATGAGAGATACTACACACACACCACAATGGCTGTAATGAAAAAACAAAAATGGAAAAATGCAAGTATTAATAAGGATGTGAAGACTGGTACCCTTATATATTGCCAATAGGAATGTAAATTGTTTCAGACACTATGGATAACAATTTGGTGCCTCCTCAAAAAGATAAACATAAAATTACCATATGACCCAGCAATTCCACTTCTAGGTATTAGAGAGATGGAGTGTAAAAAGAAAGGAAGTACTAATACATACAACATGAATATCCAAAACCTCCAAAATACCATACTAAGTGAAAGAAGCCAGATATAAATGGTCACATTTTATGACTTGTTCATATGAAATATCAAATTATATAAGTCCCTAAGGACAGAAAGCAGACTGGTATTTTCCAGGGGTTGGGGAGAGAAGAAAATGCTGAGCACTGCTTTACTTGTACAGGATTTTACTGTGAGGTGATGATGTTTTGGAACTAGAGGTGATGGTTATACACCATTGTGAAAGTACTAAATGCCACTGAACTGTTGTTCACTCTAAAGTGGTTAATATTATGTGAATTTCACCTCAAATAAAACAATAGAGCCAACATCCATTTTCCTTTTGCTGCTGGAACATCACAACTTATTTCTACACATTCCTGTGTATAACATAAAACTTTACACAGAATAAAGATAGGCACTTACGTTGAAGAATAGGCAGTATACTAAGAGGTTTACAACCACCACAAAGGTAAGTGCTATTATCTCACTTATTTCAGAGCAGGGAATTGACATTAGGTGAGGTAATCTGTCCAAGGAAGAAACAGTACTAGGATTCATATACAGGCGGTCTAATTCCAGGGCCTCTGATTTTAACTACTGTATTATGCTGTGAAGCCTTTCAGACAAACAAGAAATAAAGTTATCAGAGACATAATCCTTATAAATATAGATCTGTATTAATAAAAATATACAATGAAAAACATTTCAAGTCATTACATAAGATATAATTAATCAACTACAATGACTTTCTAAATAAAAGTTACAATGCCAGAGCTCCTCCTTATAAGACATCTATTTCCCCACCTTTGCATACTCTGTTTCTCACTAACATTATATTGATGGAGCACTGGCTGTAATTCTATTGTCACAATTTGTGTTTCCTAAGACTGCTGTAATAAATATCACAGACTGGGTAGTTTAAACAAGAGAAACTAATTTTCTCACAGATCTGGAAGCTCGAAGTCCAAGATCAAGGCACTGGCAGGTTTGATTTTTCCCCAGGCCTCTCTCTTTAGCCTGCACATGGCTGCCTTCTTGCTGTGTCCTCATATGGCCTTTACCTGAGTGTGCCCATCCCTGGTGCCTCTTTCCTCTTCTTATAAAGTCACCCTCCTATTGGATTAGGGCTTTGCCTTCATAATCTCATTTAACCTCAATTGCCTCTTTACATACCTTATCTCCAAATACAGTCACATTTGGGTTAGGACTTTAACATATGAATTTTGGAGCATACAATTCGGTCCACAGTACACATTATCTTTCCTCTGGCATCTGTAGACACTGAACAGCAAAGTTCTCATTTAAAAGCAATCATCGGCCTTTTCATCCTCAATACTCCCAATTTTCTTCTTTTGAACTTAGCACACTATCTTGCCAAAGCCAATGAATTGGTATAAAAACATTCACCATTTACCCTACTCTTTCAACAGAAAATATATTTTGTATTTAAAACTATGAAATTATAATGAACTCTGGAGTATAACATCTTGGTGTACTGACAACTTTCTAAACTCACCTAGCATGAAATGAAATGGTAACAATGAGATAGTGATGAGGATCTTCTACAGCCACAGAGTATAGAAGTGAAAAAGAAGCCACCACACTGACAAGCCAAATTGTGATCAAATAACTGACACAGATGCAAAGCAATCGCTGAAAGCCTTGACTGCTAAGATTTCGAATTCTATCAATATATATTTTTCTCATTATAGGGTGGTATCATATATGATAAAAAGTATATATTTGATCTTTGTCTTAAGTTCCTGGCACAGAACTCCTAAAACCCTTGGAATTTCCTTAATGGTAGGAATATCTTTTAACTCAAGAAGGGGTACCCGTAGGTAGTTTCTGGAGGGGACTGGCTACCAGAAAGACCAAATGCTTGAATAGAGGGTAGGAAGTTCAGCACCGCTCCCCTCAACTGACCTCAGGAGAAGGGAGTGGAACTGAAGACTGGGTTATAAAAACTCCTGAATAAAGATATTAGGACAGCTTCTGGGTTGGTGAAAAACATACTGATGTACTGGGAGAGCAACATGCTTGAAAAGGGCATGAAAGCTCTGTGCCACTTGCAGCCTCCAAAACTTTGCTTCCATTTGGCTATTCCTGAGTTCTAACGGTGGTTCTAGCAAATTATCAAACTGTGGAGGAAGTTATGGGGACTCTAGAATTTACAACTGGTTAGTCAGAAGTACTCGTGGCCAACTGGGACTTATGACTCGCATCCAGGATGAGGACAGTCCTGGAGGCCTGAGCCCTGAACTTGCGGTGTCTGTGCTAACTCCAGAGTGTGGGGATTGACTGACTTTTTGGACCCAACAGTTGATGTCAGAGAATGAGAGAGCAGAAAATAGATATAGCCATCTCTGTTGGGAAAACACTACTTATAACAAGAAATTTTACCAAAACATGTACCTTAATCAAAACAGTTTTACTTCTCTTTTCTTAATTTTATATAACTATATGTACCATAACTGTCACAGTACATTAGAGAAAGAAAAATAAAGAAAATTAACTACTGCATATTCCATAGCCCCATAGTTAATAGACATATTAATATTTAAACAGTTCTAAGCTATAAACTGAGAGCACCTAATGTTGCATACTAAAATATAGTCATAACACATTAAAACATATTATGGTAAGTAAGAAAAGATAGTAAAACATTTTCTTCATATAAGATGATAGGCATAATCCTACAAAACAAACATATTACTCTCAACTTTTTTTTAATAAAAGCAATCCCTATGTTAAATCCACATTTAATGGTTTGGTCTCCTAGATAATTCAGAGGGACTAATAACAGATTCTAAGACACTTTTAATGTTTTTAGGCCAAGTTTATTTTCCATTATATTTATTTTTTGGTAGGTTGGATTTCCTCCCAAGATTACAAACACTTTAAGAGCAAGGAGCACAGTACTTTCTTTATTCTACTTGTATTCCCACCACACTTCATGCCAACTACTACCCCAATGTGTATTTAGCAGTGATCTGCAAGAGTACAAACATATTTAAATGTAAAAGAATGTGTCTTACAGGCATAGTTAATACATTTCTTTAAGATGTATAATAAACTCCACTGGTTACCAAGAAAGATGGTTGATAATGTAACCATGAACCTTGACTATGTCAGATCTCTTTATACAGTGGAAAAATAAAACACTGTAATAACCAGGTATTTCCCTAATAATTTTCTGCTTTTCTCTTTTTTCATTCCAAGTCGAGACAATGATAGAAACATGTACTGGGTATTACTGAATCTAGGAGATAGAGTGCTTGGCTCCTGTCCATCCCTGCTTCTTTCTCTAGGCAAAAGAATATGCCCAAATTTTTATATTCTAGCAATTCATCTACCTTGTGTGGTTGCTGTGAAACACTTCATAATAGGTGGTAATAAAGAACTTTCACATTGTGAAAATGGCAATGATACATGCCTGTGACTATGATATGTTCTTTGCTACCATTTGGTGAGGCAGAAAAGAGTCCAGAGGCCGCCCCAAACCACCACCCTCTTTCTCACCCATACCCAGCACAACACTTAGAAGACAACTAAGCCAGCTCTACTGTAGGCATTAAAAGCCTAACTTAAGCCTTTCAGGCTCTTTTTACTGAGTGAAATATATATATATATATCACAGACTCAAATTTTGGACTTAAGATACAGAGAGAAAAGGTCATTCTGCTCTCCTTAGTTCTGAATCAATAAGCTCTATCTGCTTACAGGAAAAAAAAAAAAAAAGTCAGAAAATAAAATAAAAACAAAATAAAGGGGGTCTCCATATGGTCCAGCCTAGCTTACTAGAATTCTCTACTGGGGTTTGAGGCGAGGCCCCAACTTGAATTATGGCTGTCCTTCCTGGCCCTGCTTATTTACATATAATTTGCACATTTAAGGATTAAAGCAAAAAGTAATTATCAACTCTAAATACAGGCATTCATTTCTTTTTGAGTTATATTTTAAATATGTTTAAAGTGCCTTTCCTTTGGGGAAAAGGAGGTGGCCCATCTCAAGCTTACAGAGTAGTTCAGTTTTCTGCCCCAGAAGCCTTGAGGCACTGGTGTACTAGACAGCATCCACTCTACCATATACAGGTTTTGTTCTTTGCTATAAGGTTATGTTTACTCTAAGGCCAAGATAGACATTTTAATCTAATATATCATATTTTCTGCTTTTAAATGTATTTCTTTAAAGAAATCCATACATTTTTATTGCCTATCAGTTATCCTAAATCCAGTGATCACAGGGATTGAAATAAGAGCACAGAATAAGTAAGGCATATCCTGCGTTACCATTTTTATTAACTTGTTTTGGAGATTAAGACCTGAGAAGACAGGGAGCTTCTCCTTTAGATTTTATCTGCAATCTCTGCAGCAGCTGGGAGTGGAAGCAGTGGGTCTACAGCGCTGGAAAGGCAGACTAATGGGTTATTAGCTACATCCTGATCCTTACTGAACAGAAGAACCACCTGTGTGAAGGGGGTGTGATGGAGCTCACCCAACAGTAAAGAGGAAAGGCATCCTGACTATGCAGGGATGTACTAGCATCTGGGGTGGATGAGAAGAAGAAAACTGCAAATGGTACAAATTCAAACGCTAAAGGGTAAGAAAGAAACATTTAAGGCCCTTTCCTAGAAAACGCTGGCTCTGGGAACCAAAGTTACTGAAAGGCAGAGGGAAAATGACAATGAGAGGAATGGGTGAGGGAGGAATCAGAACTTGGAACGTAAGCAAATGTTTCACGGGTTTGGAAACTATGCATCAAAAATATCAGGGAGGAATGGCATCAGCTTAATTAACCAGTTCTGATACACGGTAAAGAAAAAATAAGAAAAAAAAACAACTAGGGGGAAACTGAGAGGATTGCGGAGGATTGTGCCAACAGATTTCTCCTACATACAGTCCTGGGAGCCAACCAGCCATTTAAAAACTAGGCTGAAGTTGAAAAACTCAGCAGGACTTTCTTGGAAAGAGGAGATGGAATACTAAAGAGAAAATAGGAGTCTAGCCTTATGGTAGCATATAAGGAATGCTCCCCACCCTCCCTCCAGTAAAATCTCAAGTCACTCAAATACTGAGAAATTCATTCAGATTAGTTTATTAGTAAAATATCAGTGTTTTCCAGAGCTGAAGGAAGGTCTTCATATGGGCTCTATGTTAGTAGATCTTTAGGTCTCATGTGGTCCTCAAAGACACAGGCTTTGGTACCATCATCAATAACAGCTTCAGTTCAGAAAATTGTGAAAGAGCATTTTCTCACTTTAGATAAAAGTGGGAACAAGAAGGAAAGATCCTATAAAAGGGAAGTTTCACAGACCTATGGACTTGAAGGTAGAAAACAGTAGCATGAAAAGATATACCACTCTTTGGGGTCATGCTAGGGATGCAGAAATACAAAGGGGAGACATTTTCCTACAGAAATATCCATGGATGGTATCCATCCATCTCCATACCAAAAAGTATGGAGAACTTTAACTCAGAAAAATTCTCAAAAGAGAGTACTGTGCTTCTGAATGAATCCCATGTTCAATTATTTTTCTTTGGTGTGCCAAGAATGTAGGGGCCAAACAGCAAGTAAAATTTGAGTTTTTAAATATTCAGAATAATAAGTACTAAGGGAACACACAGCATCCTAGGGAGGACCTAGGTATATAACAGGTAGCACCAGACTGTTCTATCTTATTTGGAAGAAAGTAGAAGAGTTCTGGAGGGGATTCAGTTATATAGATGGTAGATTTTCTTCTCTCTTAAGATAACACAAATGTCTACCCTTTGACAGGAGATGTATCCCAAGTTAGTCAAAACTTCACACATCCTGAACCCTGGACTACTAGCACACATGTATACAATCCCAATACCACCAAAACCAAGAATCTTGCTCCTCTTCTATCAGTAGGGTTCCTCAAATTTTGTCTAAACTTGCATGGAGGTGGCAGTGATACATGGATGTAGATTATAATAAGCTCTGAATGCTGGAAACACTGCTTTGGGTTAGTAAATACTATTATTTTCAAATTTTGTCTCTAAACGATAAACTGCTCCAGAGATACTTCCATGTATGCTGAAGAGACTCTGCTACCTTGCATAAATGCAATTTAGGAAAAACTCTGAATAAATATAATCCAACTTTGGAAGTACACAAGGATATCCTTTAGTTCCGTGAATGCAAGTCAGGAAGCAGAGGCTTAAAAAAAAGGAAGTGAGATACTTAACACAGTTTGAGGTGGCATCGGAGAAAAGTTCTCAGAGAAGAAAAACACCTGACATAGTACAGGTTAGCCAGACGAAGGAAAAAGATGGTTCTATGCATATGGACATCATGACCAAAAATATGTCAGAGAGAGAAAGAGTTTGGTATGGTATGTCCTGATGAATATAAGGACAATACTGCTGAACAGTAAAATGTTCAGAAACATGACAGGAAGAAGGGACCAGATCAAGAAGGCCACATGTGCCTTATTAAAGAGCTCTCATTGATCGTGTTGGTACCAGTGATATAATAAAGGGGTTTACACTGAGGAGTAGCATAGTCTGATTTGGGTTTTAGGTAGATCAAATCACAAGGCAACTCTTTAGATGAACAACCTGAGAGTTATGAAGCTACAGAAAGAAAAGCAGAAGGTGATGTAATAAAATTACAAGAAAAATGGGATCTGTATTAGAGCAGGAGTTGTAGGCAAACAGTGGAAAATCATGTGTGTCAAATATTTAAGAGGCAAAGGGAGCAGAACGTGGTAATTAATTAAAGGTAGGAGGCAATATCAAGACTTGCCAACACTAGAAGAGGAAACTCAGGAAAGGAACTGACTTAAAGGAGATGGTGGTGAATTGTTTAGAATCTCTTCAGATTGGGGTACTTTGGGACCTCTAGGTAGAGATACTCAGCAAATCACTGGTCTGCAACTCAGAAAAAAAGAACTAGAGTTACAAATTTGGTATCTATCAGCACTTAGGTAATAACTAAAATAGTAAGACTTTGGATAAGATCATGCAGGGAGAGAGTGTACAGTTAGAAAAGTGGCAGCCCAAGATGGAAGCAAGGACAACACTAAAATTTAGGAAGCAGGGTTAAAAAAAGAAAAAGGAAGGAAGGAAAAAAAAAAAAAAAAAGCCTGAAAGGAGAAAGAAAAAGAGCGGTTAGAGGAATTTGAGGAAAATATTAAAGAGTTTCATGAAAGCCAAAAGAGAATTTCAATAAATAAATTATTATTAGGATCAAATGCAAAACATAGGCCCAAGAGCTGATCACTAAAAAAATGGCCATTTTGACAATCGAGGAGTTATTGATGATCTTAGCAAGATCTCACTGCTTAAGCTGTAAAGCAAACTGCCACAGAATTTGGGGGTGGTCTAAGAATTAAAGGGGTAGGAATGGGAGACAACAAGAAGAGTAAAAAGACAGTGGACAATACTTCCTAAAAAACCCTGGTCAGGGGGAGAATCAGGGAAAGGAGGATTTTTCTAGTTCTACTACTATTTGAAATTAAAGTTCTACCACTGATTCCAGGAAAAAAGAGCCTGGTTCACAGATAAATGGTTACCATTACACAGTACCTACCAAAAGTTGAGAATTCCATATACTAGGAAGAACAGCAAAATTAACCGTGCCATAGGATCTCTAATAAGAAAATATTACCAATGATAATACTCAAGGGATGATGTCCTGGTTCTGCCACTATGTTGTGTAACCTTGGGCAAATTACTTAGTCCTTTGTATCCCAATTTCCTCACCTATAAAGTGAGGATGATAGTAGTACGTATCTTCTAAATTCTCTGTGAATTAAGTATAAGATGCTGCATACAAAATGCTATCACAGTGCTGGCTTAGAGGAGGACCTCAAATTTGCCTTTACTGAGGATAAGAGACAACAATTATATAATGCTTAAAATTTTTCACTTTTTAAAAGACATATTTAGTTGTTCATTTACGACAAATCCTCATGGCATCCTGATTCACAGGTTCATAATTAGTTTCAATAAACAATAAATAGGTCACCATTAGTCTACTTGGGGGAAAAAACAATACTGTGAACACTTTAACCTATGTATATATGTATACTTTATAAATTGGTAAAAGAAAAACCAAATACTCAATTGTAATTTCAAATTCAAAGATATCTTTATCTTCTATGGCATTGAGGTACAATTCTCATTAATTTCTGCAACAAAGTATACACTGCAGAGACTTGTTCATCTTTGTGTCAAGATGAATTAAACATAACTCTGAATAGTAATAAGTGCTGTAATGTTGTCTCCCTTTCTAATTTACAAGTGCAGTAGTCTTTAATGATATAGTATGCAACTCTTCCAGCCAATCCAAAGAGACAAAAAGATTCAATTATTCTCCAGATCTGTGTGGTTACATATCTCCCTTATATATCAGAATTTCATTACTGCTGAAACAGATAAAAAGGCAGCATACAGCAAAAGATCTTATGATCAATAATCAACGAGTCCAAGGATCTGCAAGAAATCCATAAAAATACATTACATTTCATAATATATAGCCTCATTACTGCTAAGAAGAATGCTGTCACCTTTTAAACAAAACACCTTCTTTTTAATAAAACAAGGAGTAAAAACATTAATAAAGCTCTATATCAGAATAAAAGTATAAATCTATAATTAAAATGGCATTAAGTGATCTGAACTGACATAATAATGTAAAAAAAAATCAAGTATGCAGTTTGGTAGTTATAGTAAATGTACATGGTGGCCAAATTTACATTCAGAAATTTCACATGCAGATCTTTATATCTGTAGTACAGCTCCTAGCTAAAGTCCTTAAGACTTTATTTTCACAAATAAATCTATTTAGCAAAAAACATTATTTCTTGGATAAATTAACCCAAGTGCAAATGAGTATACAGTTAAAAATCCCCACTGCACATCTTCACTTTTTTTAAAATTCTGTTCTTTACTTCAAGTACAATAGTTACTAGGCTTCCAAAAGCACCAAGAAGCACAGTGATGAGAATATAGAACTGGTATTTATATCTTTGAAAATATCTGACATATATTAAGCAATTAAAGCTGTTTGGCCTTTAATATTATGATGTTTTTTAAAATATAATTTGTAATGTCACAGTAACAAAGGTACAACTCTTTTCCTCTGTTTAGTAAATTCTCACTATATAAAACTGAAACAAAAGATAAACCTGTTCCCCCCCTGAATTACTATACAGTAATTAGAAACCACAATACTGGTACTGAAACAGTGAAGTGCCCCCTTAAAGATTAGAAGGCATTCTCAAATAAAATCCATCTCACATAATTGTACTATATCCTACACCAACTTGAAAGGTATGTCCAGGTACTGTAAATGGTATTTCTTAGTTAATAAAAAGTCCATAAATCGAAAAAAGGTTTTTCACCCACTCAAGGTAGGCAAAAATGTATTATGCTGTGTACTAAATCAGTACTAACATTACATTATGTGTTGAAGTGAGGGGGAGAGTGGCAGAGAAAAAGTGATGTCTTTGTTATCCTCCCCAAAAGTGTTGCTGGCACTGGAACAGTCAATACAAAGGAATGAAGGAGTTACCCCAGGTCTGGACTCAGCACCCTGTTTGTACCAATCACTGTCTAGCTACCACTGCTCCTTTTGTGGCTGGGTTAGGTCCTTACAAAGAAGTGATTCTTTGGTTGAACCAACAGCAACCTAGATCAACATGTAATAGGAAACAGAATTTTTAAGTGACTTGAATGAATTTGATTCTTGGTGGCAGTCAATGAATATATCAAGAGTAATTAATCAGTGTTACATATACATTACAGTAATTGCTCATAAACACCAATTTGTAGATTTCTCTATTCATTTTTCCCCTTAATATGACACTGAACTTAATGTCTGAAACCATGCCAAATATATAAAAATGTAAACTTCTATGCAGGTAATACATACCACATCTTACTTGAGACAGCAAAAGATAATCACAGGGAAGGAAAAATACATTATGAAAACTAAACCCAAGGCACTTCCCTTTGGTTTCTCTAATATTTCTCCTGGAGTCAGTAAAGAAGCAGTTGTTTCACATCTCTCTTGATGGGATACTCTTTAAGGGCAAGTCGACCCCGACCCAGGTTCATTTTCTAACTGGAGCCTGTTATCCCCTCCCCCAGCTGAACAGTTTTCCTGTTTGTAAGCCTGTATAAGTCATACAGCTCCAAACTGAAGAAGCAACAAACCAACAGATGAAACCAACAAGAAATGCATCAAATCACCGTCTAATGACACTCAAGGGCCAGCAGCATCCTGACTCCTCGAAATGCTCAAAGTCTCGCTAAAGGAAAAACGCGGGGGGGGGGGACGCGAAAGGGAGCCGAAAAGGTGGGGTGTTGTGTGTGTGTTACAGAGAGAAGCAGCCAGATTATTCAGGCGAGGATGAGGTGTGGCGAGTCAGCAGAGATGGGGAAGCAGAGAAGTGACGCACGAGGGCGGTCACCTGTGGGGCCACTTGATCCAGCCCCGCCCCCAGGGACAGCTGAAAGAACCGAGGCCGGAAGCCCCCAAAACACGCCAGGGAAACGCAGAGCAGGGCCCCTTTGGCCCGGCCTGAACTCACCATCCACGGTTTTCTTCTTGAAGAGAGACGCCATGGTCAGGGACCGCGTCTGGGCTGCCCGGCTCGGCCCGGTCCGGTCCGACCCCGGCTGGGAAAGCACAGGAGGGAAAGGACAGGCCCTAAGAGGGTTTGATGTGGCGGAGCGAAGGGCAAGAGAAGAGGGCGAGGTCTCCAGACAGGACCCGCGGAAGGCGGGTATCCGCGAAGGCTGCCGTAGCGGAGTCGCCCCGGGCTCAGGTGACCGAGAACTAAGACACTTTTTGGAGAAGTCACTTCTAGGCGGCGCCTGCGCATTAGGCGCCAGCGCCTGCGCACTGCGGCGCCTGAAGCTGCTGCCTTTGCCCTTACCTCAGCTGTTGCCCGCTCTTCCAGTGTGCGGGGTCGCGGCGTGGCGTGTCAGGCAGGGGCTTGCGGTGGCAGCAGAGCGTGGAAGACCGTCGGCGGTGTCGGGAAGCTTCTCTCTGCGGGTTCGTGGGGGCATTCTAACAGCGATGAGCCTTGGTTAGCCCTCTCTTCCTTCCTTGGAGGAAGCTGGAAGTGGGGGTCTCCAGCGTCTTAGGACAAGTGTGGGTCGTCCCGGAACCAGTTGGTTTACAACCATCCCGTTGCTGTCACTATCGGTACTTTCATAAGTGCAGGGGTTGGTTGATTGCCGAGCTGTGGTTCGAGCCCTGGCGGTGTTTGTTTCCGAAGTTCACGTTCTTTTCCGCCCTGACTCGTCAGCAATCTCCCAGGCGCTCACCCGCGTAGCCCCCTGTGGGTCCGGAGACGTTCACCTGCCTGGCAGGGCCCAGGGTGCCGACCACCCGGTGTGTCTCTGGGAATCCTGTTCCTAGGCTTGAGAATGGCAGGGAACGGAAGGAATAGGGAACAACTTTCTGAATGCAACAATATTTACTATTCTTGGTCGGAAACAACAACAAAAAATCCCCCCATATTTGTATCCTGGCTTAAACGTCTCCAATTCTGTTTCTTAAAAATTTCGATTTCTTGTAATTGTTCAGGAAAAACTCATGAGTATACTGTGAACCTATTAGAATGCTATATAGCTGGATCTTGGTGCTTAAGGTGGGGAGAGGAGCCCCTAAAGGAAAAGCATAATAAATTATTTAAAGAATACTTGTGCATATAAGCATAAATATGGAAAACATAGTCTTTGGAGCAAGACCTTAAGTTCATTGTTTTACTTCATTCTGTGTGTGTGTGTGTGTGTGTGTGTACACACATACCTCAGTTTACTATATTATCTCGCTATTTAAAATCTTAATTCTGCTGTGAACTTTTTTCCTTGCAATCTGTTAGAGCCTTAAGAAATACTTGTCTCCTACAGGATAAAAATAGTAATAGCCTTTGTTTCATGGCATTTCTGCCAGGGAAAACACTCCAGTAATAGTGTCAATACTATTAGTCACCTCTGGCTTTATGAATCATGTCTCAAAGATTTCTAAGTGTTTGTGGGAGTCAGAATTTGCTTCCCCATTTTTTTTCTCGTCTCAAAGTCCTCAGGGCCACTGATAATCCTACTGTTGTTGCTAGAATGTAGCTAAGAGACTGCTCAGGAGAACTTTCTCAGAATGACATGGTAAAATGCAAAGTATAATTGTCTCACTCATCCTCAAATTATTCTAGATATTACGGGACAAGTATGGAAATGGGGAAAAAATGTAAACAAGAACATGTAGGCTCTGCGCGTAAGGCTGGCCTTTCTGGTGAAAACTCTGAGGCAAAAGGCGGTTTACCCTGGCTGCCTGTTGTAATGAATGGCACTGAGCTGTGCTTGAATGCATGAGAGGCAATAAGCTGTTATGTGCGTAGTAATCGTACTCCTCCCTGCAGCAGTCACCCTTGTTTTATTACTCCTATACAATCCCCCCCACTGACCCAATTGTAACAGTTGGGAAAATGCCAAAATACTTAGCAGCAACCATATGGAAGACCCTCCAAAAGTGCACAGCAGGAGCTAAAGATAGGGCTTGTTCATTACAATAAAGACAAAATAAAAATATGTAGTACTTAAACTCAGCACTCTAATAGCTTGATTCTCCCATAGTTTGAAGCAGGCGGATATTAGCTGATATGCACCGGACTGGCCGGCATTCACTCTGATTAGTTGGCAACCAAACTGTACCCGTTTATATTTTGTATCTCACTCCTAATTTAAAGGGTATGTACACTTTAATATAGCTGAGAAGCTGAGACTTAGGACACCATGGAACCAAAAACTAGAATACATGGGTATTTTTCATTCCTTTAAAACCATCACCATAAATGAAACAAAACACAAACAAAAACCCGCACCATCATCACAAGCAAACTCATTGAATCAGTAAAACACCTATATAAGCATGATGGGTAGAGAAAACCTTTCAATTATATTCTTTTACACTAATTAAGAAATAATGAATTAATAACCTATGGTCACATCATTTTGACCCAATGCTCTTCTTACAAATTGCTCAGATAGCAAAAAAAAAATACTTATTACACACCTAATGCTACATTCCATGCTATAGACAGGGGACATACCAGCGAAGAAACAAATACAGTTCCTTTCCACTCTTCTCTTACCCACCTTTCTACCAGGTTTTTCATCTTTTCTCATTCACTTGCCACAATTCTGACACCAATTCCAATATGTGTGTATTTTTCCCCCCGACATCAAGCAAGTCTCAGACACCAGCTAGGTGTTCTATGATTCAACTCCATTCTGACACTCTCTTCTTGGAGATTCCACAGGTTAAAGTTTCAGTCTTACGGACTGCCCCCGCTTCAGATGTCAGTCACAAATCCAGGTTGTTACTTGTGCTTCTGAATAACTAGCTAACAATCAGAAAATCCCATACCCTTCCCTCCAACCCCCTCCATAGGTTTGAATAATTTGTTAGATGGGCTCACAGAACTCCGGAGCCCTGTTTATTCAATAGATTGCTGGTTTATTGCAAAATATATAAAGGATACAAATCAACAGCCAGAAGAAGAGATACTCAGGGCAAGTTTCTGAATGCAGTAGTTTTTGTTCCCTTGGAGTTAGAAGCCCCAGCACAGTATCATATAGAGGCATTATGATTTCACCAACCTGGAATTACCCTCAACCCTGTCCTATTGGGTTTTCACAGACGCTTTGTAACATTGACTGATTAAATCACCACCCAGTGGTGACTCAATTCCATCTCGAATCCCTCTCTACTCCCCAGAGGTTGCAGAGATGGGACTGAAATTTCCAGTCCTCTAATCACATTATTGGTTCCGTTAGTGACCCACCCCCATCCTTAAATGTTTACTAAAATTCACCCCATAAAGTCAACATAAAGTCAAGTGTGTTTGAAGAGGATTTGTCATGGATATTGTCACTTAGAAAATTCCAAGGGCTTTAGGAGTTGCGTGCCAAACAGGACAAAGATCAAATATTTATTTCCTTTTATAAACTACAATATCACTTGTCCATCACAGAGAAGCAGGTTTTGGCTCATTGTAAGAAAAAGAGCTATTCTGGGGCACCTGGGTGGCTCAGTGGGTTAAGCCTCTGCCTTCAGTTCAGGTCATGCTGGCAGGGTCCTGGAATCAAGCCCTGCATTGGGCTCTCTGCTCAGCAGGGAGCCCGCTTCCCCCCTCTCCCTCTGCCTGCCTCTCTGCCTACTTGTGATCTCTCTCTCTCTGTCAAATAAATAAATAAAATCTTAAAAAAAAAAAAGAAAAGAAAAGAAAAAAAGAGCTATTCTACAATGGGATGAGTGCTGCCTGAGTTACTAAGTTCCTTGTCAAGGAACTGTTCGAAGAGGAGCAGGTTGTTGTAGACAGCATTCTTTTTTTTTTTTTTTAAAGATTTTATTTATTTATTTGACAGAGAGAGATCACAAGCAGACAGAGAGGCAGGCAGAAAGGGAGATAGAGGGAAGCAGGCTTCCTGCTGAGCAGAGAGCCCGATGTGGGACTCGATCCCAGGACCCTGAGATCATGACCTGAGCCGAAGGCAGCAGCTTAATCCACTGAGCCACCCAGGCACCCTGTAGACAGCATTCTTAAGGCTTGATGAGAAAGTTTCTAAGGTTTCTTTAAAATCTAAAATGTATTTGGCTAACATAGAGTTCAAGCCAAATACCTTGGTGTATTGTGTTTTACACCCTACAGATAATACTACCAAATCCTGTTGGCTTCACCTTTAAAGTTATTATAAAGCCAAAAAGATATAGTATTTCATCATATGGAATCATCCTGATTCAGGTAACATATATCTCTCATCTGGATCATCACCTATGTTACTTCCTTGCATCTATCCTGACCTCATTCCACTTTTGTCTCAATATAATATTGCAGGATTTCTTTTCCTTCTTTCTGTGCCTGTGGTTCCTGGTCACGCCACTTTGAAGAATGAAGAAGTAGACAAGATAGAGTACCCGGCAGTCAAGCAAGGTTTACTTAGAGTAAAGCAAAGTTGACTGAGTGGTAATACAAAGCTCCCAAAGAGGTAAGGGACCCAAGGGGTTGCCACTAGAGTTTCTAAATCTAGGGGGGTTTATGCAGTTATTGGAGAACTGTTTTAGTTTGATTAATCCTCCCTATGCTCTCATACAGTTGGGTTTTTGTCATCTACCTATCATTCGGGGAAGGGTGGAGGGCTCCTTCCCAGGTGGTGTAAAATCCTTTTAAGACTGATTTCCTCTTAGGGCAGGGGGAGCCCCTTGTCCCTGCTTCCCTTTCTTCCAGCTATCCTTCCTCAGTAGCAGACAGAGTGGTCCTGTTAAAATATGGTTAAAATATGGATCAGATCATGCTGTTCTGTTCCTCAAAAAGGATCAATGTATTCCCAATACTTAGGTCTGGAGCTCACGCACGTGTGTGCACGTACACACACACACACACACACACACACCCCTGTTCTACAGACTAAACTTATGTTGTTTATTCATAAATGTCCAAATTTTTACCGTCCATGTTGCCCTCCTAATTATTTGCTTTCATTATGTGTCACTCCGGTGGAACATAACTATTTAGATGCGGTCTTAGAATTATACTATCCATTCCTGCCCTTGTTCCGTATACTGTATTTCTGACAGCACTCCCTTCAAGTGCATTAGCATTCTTTGAATCATATCAAACTTTTTTAGTCAAGTAAAACTTTGGCATTTTTTAAGAAATACAAATTCCTGCTTAGTCTTCCCTATCCTCTATTTTTTTTTTTCTTAAAGATTTCATTTATTTATTTGACAGAGATCACAAGTAGGCAGAGAGTCAGGCAGAGAGAGAGAGGGGGGAGGCACGCTCCCCGCTGAGCAGCGAGCTCCATGCGGGGCTTGATCCCAGGACCCTGAGATCATGACCTGAGCCGAAGGCAGAGGTTTAACCCACTGAGCCACCCAGGTGTCCCAACCCCATCCTCTATTTAATTGATGGATAATTTTAACCTAAAAAGCTAAAAACAAAACTTTTTGTGCATCACTAGAGACATCTATTCATCTTTGTGTTTACTCACTCAATTACTAAATCATCAAGGTTTTATTTAAATATCAGTTTTAAGACCATTTTGAAGATTTTTTTCATTTTTAATAAGACAAAGACATTTCTGTGAAAATTAAGGTAACTCATGCTATGATTTATTCACACTTTATCAGCTATAGCAACCATAAAGATAAAAGAGATGAGTTGCGTTTGGCATAATTCATGCCTAAGGAAAAAACACTCACTCCATATGATCAATGGTTTCTTTTTCAGGTATTAATAAAATATAATTTAATAATCTGTTTAAAATTGTTTTCTAGAGTATTTCATAACATAGTTTCCTCTTCTTTGAAAACTGGTTATTTACCATTCATTTGCTTTTAGTATCTTAGGTTAAAATTTGAATGGATGCCCTTTTCTACTCTGTTGGCTCTTGACGTGTACAATGTCAAGTCTGAGAGTACTGACTCTGGACACAGACTGCCTGGGTCTATAATCTTTTCAGCTAATTAGACCTGGGGCAAGTCACTGAACCTCTCCATGTCCATTTCATCCATATAAAATCTCCTTCATATACAGCTGTTGACAGAATTAAATAAGCTAATATATACAAAATGCCCAGATTAGGCCTGACACATAATAAGCACTAACAAGGTATTACCTAATTACCTATCTTGGTATTGTTTCCAGCTTACCTTTCCATGTTTCCTCAAGAGTAATCTCTCTACTTTGAAATTCACTCAGTCCTAGATACATTCACTCTATCAGCTACTCCTCTTCATTAGTCTGTTTCCTTCTCCTTAATTAAAAAAAAAAATCTGTTTTTCTTGTCCTTTATTCTATTATTTTTATGGGAGTTGACTTGTATGTGTAACATTGTTTTTCATTATATTTATTTATTTATCTATTTATTAATTTATTTGAAAGGGAGGGGCCAGGGGAGGGAGGGAGAAGGAGAGAGAATCTTAAGTAGCTCGGTGCCTAGCATGTGAGCCCAACGTGGGGCCCCATTTCACAACCCTGAGATCATGACCTGAGCCGAAATCAAGATTCTGGAGCTTAACTGACTGTTAAGGGGCACCCAAGTGCCCCTTGGTTTTCATTATCTTAGGAAGATTCATTACAGGCTTATTTGTATTGTTTTTTTTCTTCCTGGCATTAGCTCCTAAGCTCCTTGGGTTCAGAAAGGATGTGTCGTCATACTCTTCAGTCGTTTCCCTATTGTAAGATACATATATTTTTTAAATATAACAATGCAGTAACATCTTTGTATATCTCTGTTGTAATATTTTAATGGGAAAATGACAAATATATAATATATGTTATATATTACATATATGTTACATATTACATATATGTCATTTCCCCATTAAAAATATATATATAATAGAAATATAGAGAGATATATAGATAGAGATATACATATATATCTAGTATATTTGTATTGACTTGACATACTCAATTTCAAGCCTTCCTATATATGAAGGGCATCCAACGTTATCCATCTCTATAAACAATATAGATCTAGAGAGCCCGGTTCAAAACAATAAATAATTTTGTCTAGCTCTAGGTAAGGATTTTGTGTGGATATCCCCTTTTGTATTTCCTGTTATTTGGACATACTGTAAGATATTTCGCTATTCTATTTGCTATCTTATATTTTGGTTTACATTTAATAATGCTAGTATCAGAGTGCCTGGGTGGCTCAGTGGGTTAAGCCTCTGCCTTCGGCTCAGGTCATGATCTCGGGGTCCTGGGATTGAGCCCCACATCAGGCTCTCTTCTCGGTGGGGAGCCTGCTTCCCCCTCTCTCTGCCTGCCGCTCTGCCTACTTGTGATCTTTCTGTCAAATAAATAAATAAAATCTTTAAAAAAAATATTTTGAATAATGCTGGTACAAAGTATGACTTTATAAACAAAATTACGACTAACATGTCAACTTACATAGCATTAAAAAGTTTAGAAACATTGCATAGGACAGAAAGAGTCACTGGCAAAATTTTAAAATCTCTCATTTCTTACAAAAAGTAAAAAAAAAAAAAAAAAAAGACAACAGAGAAATGAAATGGCTTTTCAAAGTCCTATAGCCAGTATGAAATTGAGTCAGAATATGTGAGGACAAACTCTTTTAGTATGTTTATACTTCATAGCCCCACATAGGGTCTGTTTGTCAATTCCCTTGCGACTGTAACTAGACAGGTTGTATGTGCTCAGGGGGCAGGACAGCCAAGAATGTGGACTAAAGTTGCTACTTCCAATGATCACTCAACAGAGGCATACAAGGTTTGATTTCAGAGAAGGGTCAGCTACCTGAAGGATGCCCTGTTACCTCCCCACCTGGCTCCCCTCTCTTCTCAGTGTTCAATATCTCTTCGTGGATTCCCTCCCCCAACCCCCGCAACCTCTCCAAATTCAGAGCAGCTAGGCAGCACTTACTTTACTTGACTAAAGAAAACACTCAAACGAGATTAGCTCACACAGATGGATAATTTTTGTGCATTTAAAGCCAAGTAATGTGTGCACCATTGTCTCATGTTTCAGCGTGTTCACTATGTTTTAATGTTAAAATGTGGAATTTTTTTCCTGTAATTTCTGAATCCATGCTTTCTAGTTCCAGAAATTCACCTCATTTCTCTCTTTGTCAAATCTTGCTTTTAAAAATATATGCCATAAAGAACAAGTCAGACTAGTCAGACATTTAGTCGATGAAAAAGCTAAATGAGTAACCTAAGTGCGTGTGGCTGCACATCATTGGTTTTATAGTCTAAGAGAGTTCATGTGTTATTTGGAATATGTAACAACATGATCCTTTTTGAAAAATAAAATAAACTTTGCCCTGAATTCCTCACGGTGTTAATAGTAGTTGCACATGAGTAAATCAAGACAGAATTTGTGCCCCCTGGCACAACAGAACATATGTATATATTTGCTCTTCAATCCAATAAGGACTCTAGAGTGCAGAACTACTACCACACAAAATAGAAATGAACTTCAATATAGGGGTAATGGATTTGAATCTTCAATAAAATAAACCTTAATAGCTATCTCACTTTCTATTTCAAATGAATAGAAATTTAGAGAGGCTCTGGATGTGAGGTCGTGGTAAATTAGTAAAATAATTTGCTAAAACAAAGGCATTGTGTTTTCTGTACAAATAAGGTGGCCTTTTAATAAGGCCCATTTCAAGCGACATTTTAAGCAGTCTTCTCTTCATGGTTTTGTTCAGTCTTGTTAACACTTATAGAATGGTTGCTATATAAAATAGGTGATGCTTGTTGGTAACTCAGAGGGATGTAAAAATGAAGTAGATAGGAATTTTGTTTTAAAGAATTTAGAAATCTAATAAAAATATTAATAAGGGACATTAAGAATTAGATGACAAGGGGGACACCTGCATGGCTCAGTCAGTTAAGTGTTTGCCTTTGGCTCAGGTCATGACCCCAGGGTCCTAGATCAGTCCTGTGTTGGATTCCCTGCTCAGTGGGAAGCCTGCTTCTCCCTCTGCCTACCGCTGCCACTGCTTCTGCCTGTACACTCTCTCTCTTACTGATAAATAATTTAAAAATCTTTAAAAAATAGAATTAGGTGACAAGGAAAAATATGTGGCTATAAAAACTTGGGGCTACAAACAAAAGTATATAATTAATTGAATTTGTAACTGTAAATTTATAACTGTAAATTTCCAAAAATATTTGGAAATATTTCAGATAGCTAGACTATATAATTAATGTATTAAATTAAGAAATGTATCTTCATTTAAGAACTAGGTTAAATGTATATCTCCTTTTACATTTGTTTCTCTTAACGTTCAAGGAGGTGATCCAGTTCAAAGATGCCTAAGAGGAGATGAAACATTAAAACAATTTTGAAAATAATTTTAGACATTTTTGACACAAAGAAATATAAGAATGTCCAAAGTGCAGAAGTCTGAACTTACTGATAGATAATATAGTAATGATAAATAATACTTGATTGTATATAATGTTCAGACTCCTAGAGATGACTATATTGTATTTACTTGGTTCAATAGGAGGACTGCTTTCTTTGCCTTCTCCACTTCTACTGTAATTGTGAGAATTATAGTTTAGGCTACAAAGCCACCATTTCAAAATATAAAATTAAAATTAAGAATTTAATATTACACATTATAAAATTTTAAGATAATCATTCATAAACGAAGACCTGGATATTGTTTGTTGGGCTCTTCTTGTTAATGTTTTTACACCTAGTTTTGGGATTTCTCTCTTCTGAGACTAACTTTGATAAGATTCTTTAGATAACACAATCAATAGTCATTTTTAGTGATGGCCTACTCTACGTACAGTATAAAGAGATATAAAGTGTTAAGATAGGGTCTCTGCCTAATTAAGAATAACCTATTTTGGATGATGACAACCAACCCTACAAGCAAAGTTACTTGTAGTAAGAGGGTTAAATTTGTAGTTAACAATACCAAGTTGATCTGTCACATCAGAACAGACTTTATCGATTATACCAGTTTTTATGACAATAGTTGTTGCCTCTGGAGATGTAGAGAGTCTCAAGTACAATTTGGAGATTAGTTAGCACAGGCTCAAGTTTGTAAGGGAGCCTTTTTAGAAGCTGATTTTTCCTGATCTCTCTATGGAATGTCTACCTTTTGTTTTACTACCAGAAGGATGCTGTATGAGTTTGCTATTTTTGCTCTTACAAATAAGCACAAACTTAGTGGCTTAAAACAGCTTAAATGTATTATTTTATAGTTATGGAAGCAAGGAGTCCAAAATCATCTAACTGAACTGAAATCAAAGTTTCATCAGGGCTATGTTCCTTCTGGAACCTCAAGCGGCAAATCTGCTTCCTGCCTTCCCAATTTTTAGAGGCTGACTGAATTCTTTGTCTCCTTGCCCCTTCCTCCATCTTCAAATCCAGGAGTGTCGCATTTTTAAATCTGTCTCTGACTCTGACTCTGACTCTCCTTTAAGGTCACTCATTTAAGGTCTCTCTTTTAAGGTCACTTGTAATTGCATTGGGTCTCCCAGATATTCCAAGATCGCCTCCTTATTTTAAAGTCAGCTGATTAGCAACCATAACTCCGTGTGCAATTTCAATTTTTCTTTGCTATTTAACATAACATTTTCACAGGTTCCAGGCATTCGGATGTGGATACCATGAAGGGATAGCATTCTACCTGCCACAGGTGAGACTAATTTTTAAAAACAGTATGAATCATTGGTTCTGCATAACATTCTTTGGATTATTCTAGTTATAGACTGTTTTTCAATGGTACCTAACACCTCCCATAGGACTTTAAAGAGCACTGTTGACCTTACTGATATGAATATGCTATTCTTTGCTATTACTGTGCCATGGTTAGATGTGTGCAAAATGGTCATCTATCTGGCCTTCATTTGGCAGGAGTATTTTTGATTCCTTCTCATATCAGCCCTAACAGATTTCTAGAAAAGGGAGTAAAAGATATTTGGACAGAACTGACATGAAATTTTTCATTGAAACAGACTTGGTTTAATACTTTGTTCTAAATTCTCTGCCCTAGGGATATATTACATTAGTATTTAATCAAACTTTTATTTAATTGATATTTAATTTTGGACTCGAGCTGCATTCATGGTATTAACCACCAACATATTTAAAGATTAAATAATGGACTGCTTTTTTAAATCCTTCGCATATATCTAGCACATAAGGGTCCAATAAATATCTGTTCTATTGAATGAACGATATTCAATCAAAATTTTAGGTTACAGTGAAATATATTTCAAAAATGCATATTTAAATGGCTCAATTTTATTGAAAGACAAACTAGGTAATCTAGATCAAAATGCTCAATAACTTTATTCAGTCATTAATTTCTTCATGTGTTCATTCACTTATGCTAAAATTTTAGAGATAAAATGGATCTTATGGGTTATCTATTATAAGCTCTTTATTTTGCAATATCAGGGATCCACAGCAAAAAATTGCTGAACCTGTTGGCCAGTGAAAGATTTAGAGCTAGAAACTCAGATGACACAATTCTCAAACCAATGCTTGTCCTGTCTCACAGATCTGTTTTAATAAGAAAGCAGAGAATACACAAGAAGAGATAGGATCTGGGAGGCAGTCTGAGAAATCTGCAGTCCTTGTCAATACATTAAACATCTTAACTTATGAAGAAATGACAGGATGTTCCCACCACCTTCAGTGCTGAGGATATAATTCATGCAGTTCATTGAAGCTGGTTGTGTAGATATGAGGGGACAGACCTTTGGATACACTTCTAATTCTCTTAGGTACATTTGACCTAGGAATTGTTTTCTTTCAACAAGTAATTTCTGCCATTCAATGTGGAGATTCAGGAGAGTACTCATTAATATTTTGATGAAGAAAATCTAATTTTAATGAAGACAAAATTATTCTAAGTCAGAAGCATAAATGGGCAGAGGAGAGATCCGTCCCTAAAAGGAATGATGCAGAAATGGGATTGGGATTTTGGAGATGGGATTTTTTTGAAGATTTTTTTGAAGATTTTTATCCATAATCTGCTAAGAAAATGAGAAAGTGATGAAAGCAATTCCACAAACGAGTCAGGATGTACACATGTATCCAGATCACCATTTAATTTCTAAGCCATGAGAAACCATTCTTAATTCTCACAGTTTTCTCAAACCTGGCCCAAGCTTATCTTATTTGGGGTGATGGAGTAAGGATTGAAAGAAAGAACTAGCATTTCTGCAAGGTGTATATTCTACATCTGCATTGCAGAAACTAAAAGCACAAAAATACTAAGGGCAGACATTTTAACCCCAAATTACAAAGATTCAACATACTTTAGGATATGTTTTCACACTGAAAAATAGATTACAGCAGGTTTTATGTCAAGAGAACGTGTGATGACAAACTAGACATTTCCAAAATAGAAATGTTGGTCAGTTACATTATATAATGCAAATATAAGTTATGGTTCATCTTAATCACTTAGTAATATCTGACATTATAAGGGAGGTCATTTTATCTTTCTACATTTGCCCATAATCCATTACACAGTAAAGCAGACCCTAAGCACTAGGTTGTGTTACCAAAGGAGGTTGGAGACTCTTCCTTGGGGGTCATAAATATAGTTTTCCATCTGCTGGAGACTGTTTAGGTGAAACATGCCTGAAGTCAGGGGCTGGATCAGATGATCTCTGGGGGTCTCTTCCAGCCTTTTGAGTCTTTGAGAGAAATTTCTAATCAGCATGTTAATGAGTACTTTAAATTTGTATTCTGGTTTCCTTGAAGATAATTACCAGAAACACTAAGCGGAGAACAGCATTTCTAAATACCCGTTTAAAAGAAGAAGATGAAAGAAAAGAAAGAAAGAAAAAAAAAACAAAACCCACAGTGTTCTGTTGAAAGAGAGAGGGAAAAAAAGAGATAATACAGTGTGACCCACTTGATATCAAAGAAGGCAATTACCTGAGAAGGTGGTATGGTTCAGTGGTCTTGGTAACGTCTGAAAAAGTCCAAGGCTACTGGATCTTTTCCCTGTTCTTATGATGTCTTGCTGTGTGACCCAGGGCAAGTCACTTGACTTTAGTTCCCTCATCTGAAAACACAAGACCCCAGGAGTTGTGCTTGATTACCTGACTAATATCAAGCTACAGGAATTAAATGAAGAATGGAATTTCATTTTGGGCTTCATCACTACTGCGGCGATGACAGATGGGAATTGTATGAATGAGGTTAGCCCCTGCGCTTCATTAACTGATGGAAAAAAATCTGAATGACATGGATGGTAAACTAAACTTTGAAAACCCTGGAAGAGATCTTAATTTCGATATTATACAGATGAGCAGGCGGCAAAGATTTATTTTTATTTTGGTATTATGAAAAATCAATTGTGATATTATCCTATGTTACTCCAGAACTGGCCCCTGGGAAAATGATGTACTAGGTTAAGTCAGTATCTCTTCTTCCTGTACTTAATTTTTAGAGAGGATATAATCTTTTTATTAATATTGGCAAGTAGTTTTTTGTAAGTGAGAACAATATGTATGTCAGTCCAAATTACTTTTCTCCCTGTGTCCTTTATTTCCTATTGTAAAATAAATTTAATCTGAATATTTTTACTTGTCACTAAATATGATTTTCTCTGGGTAACTAAGCTGCCATTTCCTAAACCTGGCACCTAATGTTAAATGCTTAGCTCCATGCTATTTTCAATAAAATATTTTTTTTCCCACCAGAGATCATGCTTGTTTTAATAAACATACCCTAAACAAGACATCACATGAGGTAGGAATTTTAAAAATTTATGTTTTGACACAGTCTTTAAAGGAAACAAATAACAAATTAAAAAAAAAAAAACTAAGATGATAAAAAGATGAATTGATGTTATGTTTGTGACCAAGTTTGGAAAACCGTAACATCTATACCAGATGAGAGATACATGAATTCTTCTAATAACCATTATCTATATTTCAGTACACTGTATATCTCCATTAAAGTGAAAGAGCCAAATCCATCCTGAAAAAGTAGTTGGCATTTCGTTAGAGATTGCAATTATATGCAGCCTTTTGTTCACAAACACTAAAGAGAGGGCAGGGCTATCACTGGAAATACTGCTCTAACTAAAGGTTTGGGGAATCATAAATTCTGGTTCCTACTCTGCTATTCAGTTTTTAGATGGCATTATATCTTAGTCCCACCATCTGTACAGTATGAATAATCATATTTTGCTAACTCACAGGTGTGTTGTAAAGGATAGACAATAAAAAGTAACTCTGAACATATAACCATTCTCAGTGCCCTGATAATAAGGAAAACAAGTGGTTGAGAGATACACTGAGAATCACTTTTAAGTTCATTTAAAAAAATTTTTTTTCTGTGATGTTTACCTACCAAAATTTTCATAGAACTTTGTTCACAAAATGTACCTCATTTGGACTTTGGCGTGAAATTCCAAATGAAATGAAATTCCAAATTCCAGATCAGGTACATTTTGTGAATAAAATTTCATTGCAGAGTCTTTAAGGGACAACAAAGGAGAAATCATATCCTGAACCTACCAAGTTTTTGTATCTCTCTAGAGGGATCAGGGAGATTCTCACTGTAAGATTATGCAGTATTTAATGTTAAATTGCACTTCTAATTGAAGGATTGGACAATATACTTTATCAGAAGAGCAAGGACTACATCATCTATTAAGAGTTGAAAGAACACTTTTTGCTCCAGGTGTTGACATTTATTAACACACAGAAATAAAATGCCCAGGAGCCTTTGTGTCTCTGCCTTCTGAAGTTTGAATTTCGAGAATACCAAATCACTATGCCCAATTTGGTCAAGCATCTAACCCCAGATATTCAGAGTATACATACAGTCACTAAGTTCCCACTTTTGGTTATTCATGATCTATTTCCAAATATAGGAAGAATTGTTGTGAAGCAAGAATCACCCCAGGGGGACGCCTGGGTGGCTCAGTTGGTTGAGCGGCTGCCTTCGGCTCAGGTCATGATCCCAGCGTCCTGGGATCGAGTCCCACATCGGGCTCCTTGCTCAGCAGGGAGCCTGCTTCTCCCTCTGCCTCTGCCTGCCATTCTGTCTGCCTGTGCTCGCTCTCTCCCCCCCTCTCTCTCTGATAAATAAATAAAATCTTAAAAAAAAAAAAAAAAAAGAATCACCCCAGGTAGTGACTTTTAAAAGCAGGTTACGCAAGCAAACTGATGGCTACCAGAGGGGACATCAGCAGGGGGATGGGTAAAATAGGTGATGGAGAGTAAAGAGGGCCCTTGTGCTGAGTACCAGGTATTGTATGTTAAGTATTGAATCACTGAATTCTACACCTGAAACTAATATCACATGGTATGTTAACTAACTAAAATTTAAATAAAAACCTAAAAAAAGTAAAAGCATGTTACTGAATGTTCGTAATCTTTTGGTATAGGGGAGAAAGATAGTAACTCACACTTCCTTGTCTTCCTGCTTAAGAGAACTATTTCCTACTATTTACAACCCAATAAACACCTTTTTGTCTTGACTTCTTTACCCTCGTGGAAGAAAACCAGGATTAAGACAGGCAGAGACGGAAGTTGCTTGTTTCTAAATTCCTTTCTTTTTATGACTTTCTGGGAGGATTTTGCCCTCAACATTACACTTTCTTTTACCAGCCTCTCTTAGTGTTTCCTTCTGTAAAATTTGAGTTTCTTAAAAGAAAAATGAGATAAGTAATACAAATAAATATGTTGAAGAGCTCTGCTTCAAGTGTTAGGAAAGTCAGAAGGAAAGAGAATGTCAAATGTGGGTAGTCAAAATTGTGAATATCATGCATAGTGAATGAAAAGTCTGGGTCAGAGAAAAAGGCCATTTTGTGATTATCATTGGTGAATTGTGATTTCATTAGTGCAGTGTGGAAGTTCAGAATCCTTTGGCGTAAAGAGCAAGTGATGGTGAGAAAAAGTGAAGTCAGCAAGTATAAAATACACTTCAAAATTTTGAGAGTTCTCTAAATAATGTAGAAAGTGAAGTCATCTATTGAGAAAGAAGTAAATGGGTAGAATTGTGAGTGGAAAACGAACAGAAGTTTTGGAAGAGTCACTGTGCTGAATTCCCTTGAAATTAACAATATTTTGTTGTTTATAAGGAACAATTTTTTCCCTAACATTTTAACAGCTGATGGCAACTTAAAATCATTGCTGACTGTCCTGATGTAACTGCTATTTCCTGCACATATGGGAACTCGATCATGGCTGTTCATACTGTCACTTAAATTGAGTTATGTGCATTGCTAAAAATGTCATCAAAAAGATTACTTACTTTGTGATTCAGTATTGAAACAATAAGTTATTTTATACTCAGAAAGGCATGTACCCAGAGCAGTGAGGCATGAATTAGATATTAATGAAGCAAATATTCATGGGGGGGGGCGGTGGGAATGAACACAATTCTATAAATTTCTTGTAAAGAACAACCGAAAGCTTTAATGAGATCCAAGAATATAAGGCACATATATTTATTACTGAGTTGTTTGTAAAAAGAGCGGCTATCACACACCAAGCAATACAGTTGAAGGAAAGGAAAATTGCCATATACCTCAGAAGAGATGAGTGAACTTTGAAATCAATGAGAATTTGGTGTGACCAGCTGAATTATAACACAGGATTAACATTAATGTGTTTCACCTCTATTGGTCAGAAACTTCCAGCTAGTTGAACAGTAGCACTTTCACTTCCAGCCACTGATGTACTTTCTCTTCTTTCAGCTGAAGAAAACTGAGTAAATGCATGTGGGTTTTTTTTTGGGGGGGGGAATAAATATATGTTTAATCAAATAGGATAAACTGATAAATCCTAGAGCTCTTTGGCGTGCTGTAAACTTATAATCTCAGTACCAGTGCACTAGATGACGATCATGAGCACCGATGGAGAAAGGTGATGTGTCATCACAACGCTGTACATGACTGCCAATGGCCAACGTCTCCTCCATGTTAAATTTTAACCTCAAACGATTTCTGAAGAATATCTCAGAATATCTCCTCAAAAATGCTACTCTGGGGGCACCTGAGTGGCTCAGTGGGTTAAAGCCTCTGCCTTCGGCTCAGGTCATGATCCCAGGGTCCTGGGATCAAGCCCCACATCAGGCTCTCTGCTCAGCAGGGAGCCTGCTTCCCCCTCTCTCTGCCTGCTTCTCTGCATACTTGTGATCTCTGCCTGTCAAATAAATAAATAAAATCTTCTTTAAAAAATGCTACTCTGTATTTGCACACACGTGCATGGTTGGACACGTGTTCACGTGCGCACACACACACAGATGGTTGGTGAATGGGCAGGCTGATAAGCGAGATAAACGTTTTCTGAAAGAGATACCTAGGGAACTTTCTTCACAAGTATTAATGTTTTGCTTCTTGATTTTAGTTTGTTAGTGGACATGCACCTGGCTCATTTAAAAATAAGCTTACCCAAACTATAATGACTGAGTCATTATTGCTGCCAGTGGGAGTAAACAACTGCAACCTCATGATTTTCAATCAACTGACCATTTAATCACCCTCTGACGAAGGCCACTGGTCCTTGTTTTTGAAAGAAAACTATTTATTGACACATCATAGTATGATTGATAAAGTGTCAGACATCAAAAATTGGCAAATGGAAGTCAAGAGTCTAGATGAAAATTTTGAAGAAAACAGTGAAGATTTAAGAAATAACAATGCATCAGGGCACCTGGGTGGCTCAGTTGGTTAAGCGTCCCACTCGATTTCAGTTTGGGTCTTAATCTCAGGGTCATGAGATGGAGCCCGGTTTCAGGCTCTGTGCTCAACAGGGAGTCTGCTTGAGATTCTTTCTCTCCCTTTCCCTCTGCTTCTACCTCAGTGTGTTCTCTCTGTCTCTCAAATACATTTTTTTAAGATTTTTTATTTACTTATTTGACAGAGAGAGACAGCAAGAAAGGGAACACAGGCAGGGGAGTGGAAGAGGGAGAAATAGGCTTCCCACAGAACAGGGAGCCCAATGAGGGGCTCAATTCCAGGACCCTGGGATCATGACCCCAGCCAAAGACAGGCACCCAATGATTGAGCCACCCAGGGGCCCCTCAAATAAATTAATAAAATCTTTGGGGGAAAAAAAAAAGGAATAGCCATGCATCCACAACACAGCAGCACAGAGGATGACAATTGGTGTGAAATATGCTCATTGATAAGCCAAAACGAGTGTCAGAAGTGTGGGCTCTAGAAGTTAATATCTTTTAAGAATTCCATAAGCAATTGGGATTGAGACTTTAAAAAGTTATATAACCTGCCCAAAGTAATACAGTTTGCATATAATTTACATTTAAAAACTTTGGATGTCCAACTACGCCTAAAAGAATGCTTTTGGTAACTACACAATTTTTTTTTAAAGGTAAGTTTTAAGAAAGTATTATGTTATAGTTTAATTGGCAGTTGTTTCCTTCTCAATCACAAATACAATAATAGCACTTCTAAGGACTGATGGCATCCTAAATAAAGTACTATCACAGGGATTTTTGTGATGTTATTTGCCACTTTTCTTTCTATGGTCTCTCATTCATTGATTTCTGCATGAATTGTGCATTGATTTGTGAAAAAAAAAATAGCAACTTTGTTCTAGGAATTCCACTAAAAACTAAGGACAAGAAGGCTAATGAGGCATAGTGATTAATGTGTTCATAGTCTAGCTGGGGAGAAATATAGAAATAAATAATTATACTATGAGGTGATAAGCCCTGTAGTAAAGATGTACACAATAATAGTATTATCAGAGCACCTATGAGTCACTGCCTCTCTGCCTGGGAGATTTTGAGGAAATGTAACAGAAAAGAGATTGGAGATTAAGTCATGAAAAGAGTTCATTAGACAAGAAAAGATCATGTTTTGAGCAGAGAGAGCAATATATGCAAAGGCCCTGTGATTGTGGAAGCCAAGAAAAACAAGGCTGTACCCACCTCGAGTCTAGCCCAATTTCCAGAGACAAATAACTCAGTTCCTTAAGCCTTAATGTCACCCTCCCCTCCATAAACAAAACTGAAGGAGGCTGAGGTAGAAGGAAAAGTAAATAAAGTTAAATCTCTTCTAAACCCAAATCTCACTAACAAGGACACTTGATAGCAAGAATGTGACATGCTACCAGGAAACTCCCAGTTGTCTTCATGCTAGTGCCTCATTAAAGGGAAAAACGGCCTTGGCTTGATAGTAACCAGGCCTTCTTTACCCTGATAGCCCTTCTGAACACCCCCTTTGTCCTCACCCACCGCCGAGCCCACCCCTACTCTGTCTTTAAAAACACTGACTGTATTCTGGTTCAGGGTCCAAGTCCCTACTCCGCTGCATCGGGTACACTTGGGCCCAAGCTTAAGCTTGTCAAATAAACCCTCATGTGATTGCATCGGTGCTTGGCTCCTTGGTGGTCTCTCAGATACGAAAACTTGGACACAACTGTGATAGGTAAGGGTCCTGGAATAGTCAACAAATAGAGTGAAGATAAGAATCACAGAAACACTAGCAGCAGAGCAACTTGCAAAGGTAAATTGGAACAAAGTTTTGAAATATCCTCTTTGTAGTTATGGGAAACACTAGGGAATTTTTCCCAGCATTTGATTTTTAAATTTCTTTTTATTGTGGTAAAAAAATACATGACAAAAATTATATCATTTTAACCATTTTAAGTACATAATTTAGTACTATTAGGTACATTTTACATGGTGGTGCCGACATTTGATTATTAGAGATAATTTTGTGGTGAATAAACTGGATTACAAAGCCACTAGATAAAAGATGAATTGAATATTTCAATCGAGATACAATAGGATCAAAGTTAGAATTGGATGCTACTAGAGAGAGACAATTAAAATAAAGTTGGTAGGAAGAGGATTATTTGAGGGGAATACAAATGAGCTCCACTGTAGACATGTTATTTTGATATGTATATGAGACATCTGTGGGAAGCCCTTCAGTACACAATTGGAAATATAGTTTCAGAGCTCAGGGAAGATGTGCAACTAGACCCATTAGTCCTGTTGAAGGGAATTATCTTAAGGAAACTGCAAGAAAATGAAGGAAATGAAATCAAGGAAGGGACTTTGATGAGACTCAACATTTGAGCTCACTAAGAATAAGGAGTCAATAAAGGACACCATGTAGAAATGGCAAAGCACTAAGAAAGAGATTATAAACATTAAATAAGGAGGGCTTCCTGGTGGCTCAGTCAGTTAAGTGGCTGACTCTTGATTTTGGCTCATGTCAAGTGATTTCAGAGTCATAATCTCAGGGTTCAGAGTTTGATTTCCACATCAGGCTCTGCACTCAGTGGGGAACTGGCTTGAGGATCTCTCTCTCCCCCTTTGCCCCTCCCCCACTGCTCTCTCTCTCTCAAATAAATAAATATTTTTTTTTAAAAAATCACATAAGGAAAGTATTTCAAGTGGTAAGAGCATCTAACAAGTATCAAATATTATATTCAAAGAGAACAAAGCTTTTAAAATAGATCATTGGATTTGATAATTAAGAGGTCATTGTTGAGTCTAGCAAGGGCAATTCCATAGTCTTTTTGGGGATGAGGTTATGGGCAGAAGTGGATTAGAGTGGGTTGAAGAATTGATAGCATAAATAATAGGAATAAAAATATGAGAGAATAAGAATAGTGATAGACGATATCTATGGAACACTTATACAGTGTCAGGCATTGTGCAAATGCCATATAACATTATGCCATTTAATTCCCATACCAACTTTTCGCAATAGGTATCAAAATTTCATAGTCTTAGAAGAATTATATAACTTGCCCAAAGACAGACAGATATATATATATAATTTTGTTCTTATAGCTTTCTTGAAATACCAAAGCCAGGTTTACACTAGTCTGTATACCATTGACAAAGAGAAAATGGAAACTTAGAATATTTACAAAAGTAAGTGCAAAATATTCTTTCAAAACATTTGGCTCAGTGGGTGAAAGCCTCTGCCTTCGGCTCAGGTCGGGATCTCAGGGTTTTGGGATCCAGCCCCACATAGGGCTCTCTGCTCAGCAGGGAGCCTGCTTCTTCCCTTCTCTCTCTGCCTGCCTCTCTGTCTACTTGTGATCTCTGTCTGTCAAATAAATAAATATAATCTTTAAAAAAAAAAAAATTGACCACAAATGGAGAGGAGACAAATCAATAACTACTTGAGGAGGTAGTAATACTGAGGCAAGTTTGGGGTTTTTTTGTTTTGTTTTGTTTTGTTTTGGAGGGGTGGTAAGAGGCAGAGTTATTTTAAGATTGCAGCAGACTTAAACTTTTTTTTTTTTTTTTTTTTAATTTGACAGACAGAGATCACAAGGAGGCAGAGAGACAGGCAGAGAGCAGGCTCCCCACTAAGCAGAGAGCCCGATGCCGGGCTCCATTCCAGGACCCTGGGATCATGACCTGAGCCGAGGCAGAGGCTTTAACCCAGTGAGCCACCCAGGCATCCCAGACTTAAACTATTTTAATTAGATAAGTAAAAGAGTGTTTCAGTAATGCAAAAAGGAAAGAGAATCATTAGTAGAATGAGAGGCCAAAGAAGGAAAGAAAATAAAATCTTCAGTTCGTGGGTCAAAGACTTACTCTCTTTCTCAGAATTAAATCTGGTCTGAGACAGAAGAGGAATGTGTGACACCATATATAGATAACAATATGGTAGAGAAGTTATGGAGTTTTTTCCCGATATTCACTTTTTCTGACTGTGGAATATGATTGGAGATTTAAAGGGTATAATAAATATTTACAGAGTATAATAAAGAGTATAATAAATATTTAAAATGAATGTCTCAAAGAATTGAAAAGAATTTCTTTGAATTCTTTGAATATTATAATTCTATTGAATTATAATAGTAAGTGTGCTAATGGTGCAATTTAAAGTAGAAACCATTACCTAGTGTGAATACCAATAAACATCGTTATATAATTCACCTTTCCCAGTGTGTGAGCCATTGTTAATAACAGAAAATAGAAAATGATGCTCCTATTGATCCAAGGACAGTGACTGGCTTTAATAACATACTAGAAAAGATGAGACAGGGGAAGAATGCAGGACAGTGGTGAAACTATCACTATGGGGAAAATTAGTACAGGACTGCCAAGCAGGGTAGGGTTAATTACAGAATTGCTGGTTGGGATGAAAGAAGAAAGAGTAAAGAAAGAGACTTGGAGATACGAGGTAAGCGGTGGTTGTGAGAACATGAGGTTTTCAGAATTTAAGCTTTCAGAAGTACCCCTGAGAGTTGACTCATTCATTCGAGGGTTCCATCTTAAAAGTATTTTGCTAAAGAAGGAATGAGAGATCCCCAAATTAAAATCATGTCTGGAAAAAGCAATTTAAAAGTAAATACGGATTTTACATAATTTGAAATTTTACTCCCAGTTGAGTAATTCTTTCAGCATATTATTCAACAGTAGCTTTGACAGAGGAAAGTAATTCTCAAGAGTACAATTCCAGTAAAAACATAGAAATTCCGAGGCCTAACCTGATTTTCTGAAAATCGATCCTTTTTCTCACATCTCTCTGAAACAGACCCTCTTCCAGTACACAGAGCAGTTCCTTTTTGACCCCAAGTTCTGGTTGATGCGGCTACTACTCCTATTCTATTTCTAGAAACCAGCATTTCCCTCAAGGTTAACATAACCTGTGAAAACATAACCATTACTCTTCCTCAAGGGTTAGTTTTGTATTTGTAATCAGTCACTGATGATTGGCAATCATTTTTGAGGACATTTACTCATGTTTTCACATCTCTTTATCACTAAGATTGCTCTCAAGTACTTGCATAGTATCAATTTGCATAATGTACTCCATCAGCATTTATGTGACATTTTATTATTTCATCTTTTCTACTGCCTTTTTACCCTCTGCCTTTAACATGATTAAGAAGGAAAAAAGAAAGCTTTCAATGACAAAGGCACCCAAAGATGGAGCATAAACAAATATCCATGTCTACTATTTTATTATTTTACTACTTAGATAATTCTTAATAGCTAGTAAGGCAAGGGATTTCTTAATGAGTTGCATTTTACCCATGATTAGCTTGTTTTTATCAAGAATGTAGAAACTACCTGAAAACCAAAATCTAGATACAATCAGCTAACTTGTATTTACACATTTTCTTTAAAGCTAACTTACTTTATAGTAATTAGTATGTGGCAAAATGGGCTCTTACCATGCTACCTGGTCCTGTCCAAATGCTATTTGTCATAAAATCTTTTCTGATTTCTTCAGACACAGTTAAATACTTCCTTATCTGTGTTCCCAAGGAACTCTGCTCCTATATGTCATTTATCACTTACCACATTGCATTGTGCAATCTGTTTGCAGATCTGCATCTTTCTTTAGACTTTGACCCATTTAGGGTTGCCGCTGTCTTATTTATCTTGGAATCCACAAAAGCAAAAAAATGCGTGACTTGAATGCTTTGTAATTCAAAACAAATGTTTAAAAACATTTTTGCCGCAGTATGAACTATATGAAGAAAATTATGCAAATCCTAAGTGCACAACTCGATGAGTGAAATGTATTCAACTTTGGTCATGAGATGACCCCAGACTCATTCTCAGTGGTTCCTTACTCAGAGGGACTTCTCAGACGTACCCTTATTGACCCCTCAGGGTCACTATCCCTTCTCCTTGTCCGAAAGTAACCACAGCCAGACTTCTGACATCATAGATCAGTTTTATAAACTAGTAGCAAAAAACCTGTTTTACGTAGTTTTTGTGAACCTATGTGATTTGGGGGTAAATGAAATTGTGCTTTTTCTTTTTATCTCTTTATTTTATGTACATATGAATAAAACAAACTGCAGTCAAGTTCAAGATGCAGAATAATTCAAATTTAACTATACCAACAGAAGTGTCAGGTAGTGTTAATAATGTTCATCTAATTTGAACATAATGAATATGGATATGATACACTAAAAAGTAACTGTCAAATCATTTCTCTGATTTTCCAGGAAGAGAGAAACAGGTAATTTTCACTTCTTACCTCAACCACCATGTCATTTGTAAGCTAGAAATTTAATTGTTGTTATAGACTGAATTTTTGTGTTCTCCTAAAATTCCTGGGTTGAAGTTCCAGTCCCCAGTGTGATGGTATTTGGAAGTGGGGCCTTTAGGAGGTAGTAAGGTTCTGATGAGATCTTAAGGGCCGGGCCCTCCTACGGGATCAGTGCCCTAACGGGAAGAAACACCAGGGAGCTTGGTTTCTCTTTGACCTTGAGCACACAAAGAAGTCATGTGAGCACACACTGAGAAGGTAGCCATCTACAAGGCAGGAAAAGACCTCTAGGTGGAACCTGATCATACTGGCCTGCTGCTCTCAGACTTACAGCCTCCAGAATTTTGAGAAATAAATCTCTGTTGTTTGCGCCACCCAGTCTATGGTATTTTGTTACAACAGCCCAAGCGGACTAAGACAGTGGTATTTTTAAATTTCGGTATTTGGTATTTGGACCACAAACTTCTCGTGTATTTGTAATAATTATTTCATATTCCCGGGATGTGTATAGGAAATGCAGATGAAGCCCAGCTCTGTCTTCCTGCAGCTAGATGTATATTAGTTTCTTAAAACAAATTGAATTTTGCCATTGAGATTTCATGATAGCTCCTTTTCTAATGTTAATATTGTAATTAAACGTTGTCAAATTTAGAGTAGGTCTTCCATTTGGAGCAGTGGTTCTCAGTGAGGATGATTTTGCCTTTGAGGAGACATTTTTTCGTTGTCACAACTCATGGTGCGCAGTGGGGTGGGGTGGGGGGTTGTTAATAAAACTTAACGGGTAGAAGCCAAAGATAACGCTAAGTATCTTCTTCTTTTTATTTTTTGTAGCTTTAGAACTTTATTTTTTTATTATTATTTTTATTTTTTTTATAAATATATAATGTATTATTAGCCCCAGGGGTACAGGTCTGTGAATCGCCAGGTTTACACACTTCACAGCACTCACCATAGCACATACCCTCCCCACCCTCTCCCTACGCCCCTACCCCCTGGGCCACCCTCAGTTTGTTTTGTGATGGTTTCTTATGGTTTGTCTCCCTCCCGATCCCATCTTGTTTCATTTATTTTTTTCCTACCCCCCAAAACCCCACGTTGCATCTCCACTTCCTCATATCAGGGAGATCATATGATTGTCTTTCTAGATTGACTTATATCGCTAATTGCTGAGTATCTTCTGACCAGGGAACGGTTTGCCACAACAGAGCATTGTGCAGCTCTAAATGTCGATGATACCAAGGTTGAAAACAATTGAATTAAAAGTAATTTCCATACATTCCTGTTATCTGTTAGATATTTTGATGCCTAAGCTTTAACAAATTTTGAGTTACATACTTAAAGTCATTTTTGTTTCACTTTGCATTTTTAATTTCAAGGGGATTAATATCCGTTTAAGGGAAATTGAATTAGAAATGCTTGGAGAAATACAGGAACTAAAAATGTTCAAACATGACTTCTGGTACATTCATTTTGTCTTATAAGTTTCAAGAAAAGGAAAGTCCGCCTTGGTTTAAGTGTACTTTGGACCATACTAAGTTCCAGATAGACATTATTATTTACAATAATAATTACAGATACTCTGCATCATCCAGCTACACTCTTCACCTCTCCTTAACACTACTGCATTTTTTTCATGAATTGTTAGATACTAATTCTAAACAATTATTCTCTTCAGCTTCAACTTGACTAAATTTGCATTCTCTGTGTAAATTAGCAGCATGTGAATACTTTTCTAGTGCAAAGAATACTAGATATGGTTTACTTTCTAGAGCAGGGGTCATGGAATATTTCTATACTTGCATGTTGTGTTTGGCTTTTTAAACATGGTAACATTCAAGCAGTGATTCTTTATATGACTTTGCCGAAGGTAAAACTCCAACTAATGGTGTCACTTTAGTAAGAAAAAATGCTGTTTACATCTTACCATGTTTTATAATAAGGCACATATATTAGTAAAGAAGGTGAGGAGGAGAGAGGCAAAGAAAGAGCAGCAGAGGAGACAGATTACAGGGGGCTGTATATATTATCACCCTGAAGTCAGTAGGGAAGGCTGCTAAATGCTCTTACAACTGTAATAGCCTATCTCATGTTAATTCTAGCCTGAAGCTTCCTGACACTTCTTGTTCAGAGATAATGGGGACAGAACTACTCCTTTTCTTTTTTTTTTCCTGAACAAATTTTTTTTTTTTCTTTTCCCAAGGACGTCAAATAAATTAAGCAGTCTTTGCAAACAGCAATACAAAAGCCTTTTGCTTTGTAGGAATTCCCAGTAATAACATGCAAGAGTTATTACCCTTGATACTTAGTAGATTTTTTAATGGCTAGCAATAATCGTTTTGATTGAATATTGGCTTATAATAGGCTTGTAAAGGAATTCAAGCACCCTTAACTGCTTTCAACTTTAGCTTCATGTGCCTCGGGAAAATCTTTCAAACAATAGATCTTGGAGTCATTAACATGGACATATTTTATAAAAATGAAAGTTAATACCTATTAACCTCAAAATTGAAGCCAATTAAAATTGACTCTTTATATTAATTTTTAATACTTCAATGTATTATTGATTGTCTTCTTTGAGAGGAAATAATTTTATGGCAACTTGCAGTTTAATTTCCTTGGACATTCAGCTTTCTTTTAAGCAAAGAAATTTCATCATTTTCAAAATTCCTGGCATACAAATTAATTGGGACTTTTCCTGAATGCCTCATGAAAATATTGCAGATTTCATCAACCAGCTGGAAAAAAAATTGAGATTTTTTTGTTTGTTATAAGAAATATAAGAAAGTATGTTGTTTGAAATATTGGAAATCAAGGTTGTTTTAATATTTTGTTTGATATTTATGCCTCCTCAGTGAGGGTGTTTCTAGGCTATACTGTTTTACTAGACTTTGAGAGTAAGAAAGAAATACTCTAGAGGCTAATCTACTGAAAAATATGTGAAGTGATTCCACTCTGAGGCTGTAGAATCCACTAAAAACTCAGCTTCTATAGCATGAAGGACGGCAAGAGAAGCAGATTTGAGGTGAAATTGGACTCTGAAGAATTATGAAAAATGATTTCTTACTTGTTGTTTTATCACTTCCTATCTATCAGGGAAGAGTAGGACCAGTAATTGAAAAACACACTAGTTGAAACCCTGGAGTGTTTCTGCCCAAAGGACACCACAGCGTAGGGCTATTGGGAAGATGGTTATAAATTGAAAGGTCTGTATCTGCTACTCTTTTTCTCCTTTAAAGCCACCGGTGGTAAAAATGACAGAATCTCTTAGATTGCCAAGGAATTTCCATGATTACCAGATTTTTCTTAAGCTACTCAATAATGCACTTCTGGATCCCTCTTGTTATTTTCCCTTGTAGACTTTAATATTTCTTTAGCTTTCATTGGTTGATGATTTTGATTCTATGATGTATGTGGAGTATTGAAATCTTTACCATGCCTTTACAACACAGAAAAAGTCCATTGGCTTCTTGAACAAACAAAAATTTCATCACTACATAAGCTTCATTAGGTAGAGAAACCATATAGTGGGCCTTCATTTAATAGTTATTGAATTAGTAAAGAGATGCTCACATGTTCTCGTACATTTAAACAGACCACTGATTGAAACAATGGTGGAAAACAAACTGATTAGAAACCAGTTGGTCATGGGGCGCCTGGGTGGCTCAGTAGTTAATCATCTGCGTTCAGCTCAGGTCATGATCCCAGGGTCCTGGGATCAAGCCCCAAGTTGGCTCCCTGCTCGGTGGGAAGCCTGCTTCTCCCTCTCCCATCCCCCCTGCTTCTGTTCCCTCTCTCACGGTCTATCTCTCTGTTAAATAAAATAAAATAAAATAAAATAAAATAAAAATAAAATGAAACGAAACCAGCTGGTCATAATTTTAGGATCTACTTTTTGACTTGTGTGCACAAAATTAATGGCATTGACTCATAATCAGTAGAATGCACTTGTTAAATGATGCCCCAGTGCTGGTGTGGGGTTACGCCAATTTCTCTATCAATCACAAGGGTGCATTTGTAATAGGGACTTCTGGGGCTGATGGTAGGGTCTGTCACCTTAAAATATAACCATGGGGGCATAATTGAAACATATGACTTTAGACTAATTGTTATCATATTCTAAGCAGGTATTTAAACACAACCATAAACTCTGGATTATCCACAACATTCCTATTAGTGAGTAAGCATCTGTCTTAACATTGCTCCTTCACCAGGTTTGGTTCCCCCATCGCTGCTCCTTGGGGTCTTTTTCCTGCCACTCTATACCTATCTTGGGACCACAAGCCTTCCTCCTCCCCACCACACACCCCCTACAATGATGTCTCAGGCCAGACTCTTTGCTGACACCTGCACTAATAGCAGGGTAGATTATCTACTGTTCTTAATTATGTCTCCCACAGCTTGCCTCCATTAGCTTGGATAATTGACTGTATGTACAACATTCATAAGCAGAACAATGTGCTATAGGAAAAAATTAAGGGAGAGAAAAAAATGAATCTTTAGTTTATCTAAGATTAGCTATGTGTGGTGTCAGGCGTTGTACAGCATCTGGAGTTTTGGGGGGAGCATCTGGTTTTCTTTTGTTTGAAAGTCATTAAGAATTCAGAATGCACTTTTCAAAGGGTAGGAAGAAGTGCTGCATAAATTCTTCAGAGGAAAGGTATTCAAGAGAGAGAGTTTCAAAAGGGAAAGTTGCACTCTCATTCCTGAAAGGTCTGCAAGTAGGAAATGGTGAGAGCTAGTAAAGAAGAGGCCAATTGGCCATGAGTTTCAGACCTGCCTTGGAGGCCTAGAGAGGGTGAGGATATAAATTCAGGGGAAATTGGTCATCAACAGAACTACGGAAGAAGAAGAAAACCGTATTGCTATATTCTTTGAGTCAATCCTATAGATTGCCCCTGTAATTTGTGTCCTTCTGACTGTGGGTACTTATCCCTTTTACATGACTAGTCACTCCAAATATTGACTAGATTTAACTATTTCCCCAAGTTGACAGATGACGACACTGGAATTTAAACTCAGAGAGTATGATGCTTGAGGATGCAATGTGATTTAGCATGCTGTTTGTACCATTTGGACGGTTTCAAAAATTGTAGCTCAGAGTTGTATTGCTTTAAAAGGAAACAAATTAACTACCCCCCCAAAATAATATGAAATTATTACTACAAGTCTCTATTGCCTTAAATATGTAAATAGTGAATATTATATATAGGGAGAGTGAGAATGAAAATAAATTTGTGGTTTAATTGTCAGAGTACTTCCTTAAAGGAAAGAAACCTCGGGGCACCTGGGTGGCTCAGTTGGTTAAGCTTCTGCCTTCAGCTCAGGTCATGATCCCGGACTCCTGAGATCCAGTTCCATATCCAGTCTATATCAGCCTTCCTGGTCAGCTCTTCCTTCTCCCTCTGCCTCCCCGCACCCCCTCACCGCTGTCCTTCCTCACTCTCACTCTCTCTCTCTTTCAAATAAATAAATAAAATCTTAAAAAAAAAAAAAAAGAAGAAAGAAATCTCAGTAATACTCAGATAAAAACAGGATTAGAGAATTGTTCAGCAGTGAAGTAATAATTCAGCATTTCTTTTTTTTTTTTTAAGATTTTATTTATTTGAGAGAGAGAGAACAAGCAGGGGGAAAGGCAAAGGGAGAGGGAGAGCAGTCTGTCTGCGGAGCAGGAAGCCCAAGACACGGGGCTCAATCCCAGAACCCCAGGATCATGACTTGAGGCAAAGGCAGATACTTAACTGAGACACCAGGCACCCCAATAATTCAATATTTCCTCTTTCTTTGTGTTATATTAAATAATAATGCAAACTTCTTTAATTTATGTATTTTAAAATTAATTCTCATAATGAAAATAAAGGCCATTTATATACTTACCTATTAGGAACACTTTAGATAACCTACTAAGACTCCCTGATATATTATTACTATTGAGGTTCTAGGAGAAGAAAAAGATAATTTTGCTCTCAAACCTCTTATAGGCTGACCTCACAAAAATGAGTGTGCAAAAAAGGAAGTGTACTTTAAAGGGATTTTTTAACAGATCTGGTGTGAGACATAGCTGCTTAAAGCTTCTTTAAAAAAAAAATTCACATTTCATCTTGCTTTGTTTTGCATGCTGCTAGACGTGTTTGAAGCTGAAAGGTTTTCACTTGTGTTTCTGCTGACTTGCACATTTCACACAATAGGCCTCGTTATTAAGGGTCTTATCATGGTCAGTGCAATTTGCAGTGTTAGCTAATTTTTTTGAAACTAGTAGTGAATTCGAAATTAATTACAGACTATTTCGGGTTCATTAGTGTCCATGAAGCGTTGGATGCCTGTTTGTTTGTTTTTAATTGATTAAAAGGAACAAAGACAACCCATGCGGCTTTTCTCCTGTGCAGAAACAAAGTGGGGAGATCTTCAACCAAACAGAGATGGTAGTAGCCACAGAGACAATGTAATCAGATGATCGGGCCATGAGAGAACAGATGCATCTACCCTCTCTGCTATTTAGACATCACAAAGCATGCAGTAAGAGGGAAAATGTTAAAATAATTAAGTGACAAAAAACCAAAGAAAATAACACAAGTTTTACAATTTCATGCATATTTACCAGAAGGGGTCAAAGTTCTAAGCATTCCATATAATCAAATAATTTATTAGGTTTGTGAGGTTAACTGCTTACAGCTAAACAACTTGTAGCTTAATTGCTTCTCATACTAGAGTAGAGTTAGAAATGTCTTTCTGCCCCCTATCCCCAAAGCAGGAAACCCAGCCTCGGGCACTGAGACTGCTCTACAGGAAACAGTAGGTAGCATAATTCAGCCATGTCAAATTAATGTTGCTATCCTGGGAACATAGATAGCATAATGAAGGAAGAATAAGGACATTTAGGAGAAAGAGTCCTTCAGTAGGACATCCCTTCTGGTTTCTATTTGTGTGCATAAAATAATGATTTATAGCCCTTAAAAATAATATTCTGGGAACTAATTTTGAGAGACTAGATATGCATTTTAGATTCACCCTTTCGCATTCCTTTTTAATATTTAGCAATTCTTTGTCATAACTATCCAAGTTTCTACCAGGGGCAAGGCGTGGAGCATTGTATAAAACCTGAGCAGTGAAATAACGGAACTGAATATATTTTTGTGTGTGCTGTTCTCTATATAAATCTCCTTGTAAGCCAAGTCCATGACTGCTCTTTTGCTCCTGTGGTTTAAAGTCATCCTCGCTCTCGTTAGATGATAGATTATCAGCAAAGAGAAACAGCAGGTTTGAATTCACAATGATAGATAATGGGCTGAATTAAAGTGTGCTCTTGAACTTGGTTGAACAGCCAGCCTCATCACTTGAGACGGTTAAAAATACCCTGGATCAAGGAAAAGAAAATGCCCTTCAGGGAAAATCATTTTCTATATGCATAGATAATCTGTCTTTTCAAGATTTTGTTTTCTGTGAAAAGTGGAACTAATGGTATACCAACAGGAGTCTGAGAAATCTTCTTTAAACTCGCACACACACACAAAAGCTGACAACTGCTGTGTAAGAGCAGAGAAAAGGCAGCCTGTCCTCTTACGTTGGGTGCCAAGTGACAAATCTGGGATGGGCTCAACTATGGCCATTATGTACCACTTAGCAGAACACCCAGTGCCTTGGTCTAGGCCATCCATTCAATACCATTTGTATAATTCACAGAGAATGGGAACAAGGAGTAATTCATACGAATGATTAGAAAATTATCTAAGACGGTGAGTAGAGAGGATTGTACTTTTCCATAACTCATAAAGTCATATTTTGGCACTCTATTCTGACCTGTGCAGAAATCACCTCCTTGAAGTATTCAACAAAATACACAAATACTGATAGACGAAAGTTCCTAAATCATCACCAGAAAAATACTCAAAGGCACAGTTCCCAAACGAAGTTTCATGTGTTTAATACAATTTTGAAAATTATACCTATTCAAGAACTAAAGTATTAGCTTTATTTCCAAAACAATCTTGGACACAAATGCAGTGGTGATTAAACAGAGAGAGAGAGAGAGACTGAAAGTCATCTTACTCTATTATTTGTTTTAATCAGCAATAGCAAATGAGATATGACCTGTTCCAGATATTTGGATTTCTTAATGCGTTGCAGTAAATAGATTGTTGTTCATATTATAACAGATTGGACTCATTGCCTGGGGGGGGGGGGAGCGCTGCATTATAATTAAAATGTTGCCAGAGGGTTTACTAGACAATATTTCCCCAGGTTCTAAATTCCTTTTAACAGGAGAGTTCATTGTGTTTTATAAACATTTATGTATTACCATTGAGTAAACTTCTGAGGTTTCGATTTTTATTTCTCTTTCTGAGAGAAGCATGAGGGCATTTTATATTATCTCTTCTAATATGCAGTGTATCTGTGGCTAAAAGGAAGTCAGCTCTATAAAGAACCAAATATTGCAAAGGTATGTCATCAGATTTTTATGTGTTTCTGAACATTGCAGATAAAAATATGCTCTAGAAAACTTTCCGGTCAGTTTCTGGGAAACAAAGTTTGCATAAAGAAAAGTAGTGTTGGGACACCTGGGTGGCTCAGTGGGTTAAGCCGCTGCCTTCGGCTCAGGTCATGATCCCAGGGTCCTGGGATCGAGTCCCTCATCGGGCTCCTTGCTCGGCAGGGAGCCTGCCTCTCTCTTCACCTCTGCCTGCCTCTCTGCCTGCTTGTGTGCTTTCTCTCTCTCTCTTTCTGACAAATAGATAAATAAAATCTTTAAAAAGAAAAGAAAAGAAAAGAAAAGTAGTGTTATCTTCACACAATTCGCAAGTTGCTTTTATTTCCCATTTTCACAATACGAATTCCAGTTTCTTCACTGGGGATAAACCAGTGTTTACCCACGCCAGGGGTCACCTTTCTGCTCTCCCTTCACCCCACACTTCATCCCTGGGCTGCTCTGGTCCTTTTACCCTTTAATGACTAGAACCAGGGAGATAAAAGAAATGAGAAAGAGCTTCCTGACAGGCACAGGTGTATTCCAGGGATGGTGCTCTGTGAACCATGGTCGTTTGCTCATGGGTTACTCCCTGCGGGGATGGTTTCCCTGGTTTCTCAGGTACAGGTCTAGCTAAGCTCCTTCACTTGCAGTACTTCTGAGGTGGGCAATACTGGTCTCAAGTAGTCCATTCAACTTATGATCCCTACTGCAGGCACTGGGGCATCCAGACGTCCATCCTCTGGTTGGAATGACATTGACCTACCAGTCAGTCATCTGTGTAACATTTAAAAGGGCTTCAGTCTGCACGTGGTACACATCTTGCCCACAAGTCAGAGAACAATATATACCTTTCTTTTGCCATCAGTGAAATTTGCTCCTGCCAGTATATACTCTGCTCCATGGACCTTCTTTTTTTTTTTTTTTTTTTAATTCTCGAAGTCCTTTATTATACAATGTCATCTATTTGGGAAAGAGGCGCTGAAGGACTAACGGGTACATAACGAAGTAGATAAGTATGCCAACTTTTTCTCTTTTCTTTTTAAAATCGGGCATTTATAAACAAAAAAAGCATATGTTAATTACATAAAAATAGTTTTCTATAGTAAAATAAGTCATCCCGTCGTCATTGGTAATAGCAAAGGAGGACCGCCATGCAGATGCTTATCCTCCACGGACCTTTTAAGATAGAGTCCTGGTACCAGTTTCTGGGTCTAGCAAATTTCAAGGGCTGAATGCCTGTCTTAATTAATGATCCTCGCACTTGGTTTCCATCAAGAGGGAGAAACTACCTTTCCTTTACCCAATGCTTGGGTGTGTCTGTGTGCGCGCACACGCTCAAGTACGGAAGGAGGATGGGTGTTAACAGACTCCAAAATTTCTCTACAAGCCTCAGTCCGGAAATCGGTGATGGGTTGAGGTTTGCAAATCAGGTGTGACCTCTCTCTTAGTAACTCTGCACACAGAATGCACCTCTTCATTTTGGGAATGGCAACATACAGCAGCCATGGTTTGGTTCTTGACCTTCCAGCAAGAAGCTAATAGAAGACAGAAGGAGTCATGCTTTAAAATCCTTTTCGATGTATATGTGGGTGTGAATTTTGTCCTGAAGGCCACAGAGAGTCAGGATAGAATTTTCGATAGGTGAACAAAATAAATAAATAATGTAGGGAGTTCATTCCAGCAGCAGCATAGGCAATGGATGGGAGGAAATGAGATCTATTTTAAGGAGATGTGTTAGGGCAGAGTTGCAGTAACCCAGATAAGACCTAATCAAGGAATTAGAATCTGTATGGTGTGGTTATTCATTGCTGACCACAGGTGAGAATAAGAGACATTAAACAAGGTTTCTGGCTTAAACAACAAACCAAGAAGTGATGCCATTAATTGAGATGGGGAACACAGGAGGAGAGTAGGCTTGGGTGAAAGATGGTGGTCAAAGAATCCGTGGGTTATGTTGTGAAAGATAACTATGTGTTTCCACACATATATGCATGTCATCTATAACATTAATGTGTATCATGTAAATTCTTCTCAATGAATCCTTTTGCTACCTTTGTATAAAAATCCAAATTGGGGCACCTGGGTGGCTCAGTGGGTTAGGCTTCTGCCTTCGGCTCAGGTCATGATCTCAGGGTCCTGGGATGGAGCCCCACATTGAGCTCTCCCCCACCACGCCCCCGGCCTGCCTCCCTGCCTACTTGTGATCTCTCTCTTTCTCTCTCTCTGTCAAATAAATAAATAAATAAAATTTAAAAATCCAAATTGGAAGACACAGAAAGAAGCACAGGATTCAGGTGACTCCATTGCAAACTTCAGGAAAACAAAAATAAGCATCATTTGTATGTTTCCACAGACATGACTAGAGCCCTCTAGATGGTACATGCCTACTTCCACCTAGAGATCATAGGCACATCAGTGAAATACTAACTTTATACCACACTATTATGCTGAGGTTTGGGAGACCAAATTGGGGCTCCAATGATGATTGGGGCCTCATCAAGTACCTTTTTTCAAATGAGTAAAACTTTGTTCACCTCTGCAATGGTTCATCCCATTTCACCAATTTAAAGTAAGAAAGAAAATAGGGATTCAACTTGTTCACCTGGAATCAAGTGTTAGCCTGGAAACACTTTCTTGTGAATCAACTATCAAATTGTTTAGTTGAGTGATGGCTAAAATATTTCAGGGCTTTCTGAAGCCAAGTGGACTGGCTGCCTTTTTTCATGCCTCTATCTCCTTGTTAGTGTTATTGAGAGAAGGCCTCATGTAGACAACAAAATGGAGTCTCTCATTCAAGCAGGAGCCTGTGACAAGCAAGGGCCTGGGTCTACAAAGATGCAAACAGTTAAGGTACCACAGCTATGGGATATCAGCAGGACCAACACGAGCTGTTGCCCCAGAACTTATAAAAAGCAGAACCCGAGGAGGTCTGCAGGGACCCAAAACCAATTAAATTCCTTTAAAAAGGGGAGGCTTGGAGCAGCAAACTGTCAGACTCTTCAGACCTGACCCCTCCGTGTCTGACCACGTAAAAAGGGCAGCTGCTACGGAAGGCTCTGCCCCATCCATCTCCAGACAGAACGGAGAGCCTCCCCTGTTTGAACGTCAGAAGCAGTCAGTGCCGAGAGTCGACCTGGACCAGACCAAGGCCTTAGCTCAACCAGGCACCCACAGACTGACTGGGCGTTTGGTTCCTTCACTTCCTGTACCCTTCTGTTAGTCGTGTGGCTCTCCTCTGCCCTGCTTTGTGTGCTATGTAAGAAGCCAAGTTTAATCACGTGGTGAATTGTCCCTGAATTTAGAATCGTGAACCTGCTTTATAATTGTGATTTAACTGTTGCTTTATGATTGAATAAAGCTGACACCGTGGAAAGACACAGTTCGTGTGTGTGCCCTCGTAGCATGCTCAGGACACCTCAGAACCAAAACCAAACTCAAAAACAAAAAAGGGAGTTTGTCGATTATAGGGCTCATGACGTGTACCTTGTACTCAGATTAGGCCTCAGCTCAGTTAAAAAACGTGATTTATTCCTAGATTACCCACAGTGGCTGTGATAAGTTGCCAAAGTGACAATAATAACTCCGTTCAGTTACTCCCATCAAGAGGTGGAATCTTTTCCTCCATCCTTGAATCTGGGCAGGTTTTGTAACATGCTTTGGTCCATAGAATTCTGCAGAAGGGCTGAACTGGTTCTGAGCCCAAGCATGGAGAGATCGGTGTGTTTCTTCACCCTCTCACTCTTGACTGCCTGGTGAACGAGCCTAGGCTTAGCTGCTGTCTAATGAGAGCACCATCCAGTTATCCCTGGTGTCCCCCGATGTCAGCTCACCAACACCCAGACCTGAGTGCCAGGCTATCTCAGCTGGCCTGTCTCCAGCCAATCCACTGGCTGAGCTCAAATATAAAGATGAACCCAGCTGAGAGCAACCGGGTCTGACCCAGATCAACAGAACCACCCAGCCTACTCACAGAGTCATCAACAGTGACAAATCATGGTTGTTTTAAGCCTCTAAATGTTGGGGTTATTTGCAAAAGCTAACTGACAGAGAAGCTACTTTTAATAAATTATTGGCAAGCCTAATTTGCTCAAGTCTTCTACTTTCTGAGATACTTACTAAAGTCTGACTTCAGGGATTTAATGCAGCCATATAAGCCAGTGATCAAAATAGGTACAAAGTGCCAGTTATCACGTAAACAAAAATCCAGATTTGGGTCATAACTATGCTTTTCATTTGTGTTTCATTTATATTTATGATAAATTATGTAAATATAACATAGACTGATGAAGTATTATTTTCTAACCTTTAAATTTTGGATTATTCAAATATTAAGGAATATTAGTGGCATTAATACTTTTAAAACAGGAAACATAAGTTTGTTTCCTTCATTGTTTGCCCTATATTTGGAATTTATATCAAAAATGAAAGAGAGTTAAGTTTTTTCTGTCCATGTGCCCTCGCTATTACAGGGATAATTACAGCTTTATGATAAAATCTTCCATCCTAAAATTCAAGATAAATTGAGCAAGGCATAGGAAAATATAGATATATTTAAAAAACACATTTTAAAAAGGAAGATGTCAGCAAATAGAGAATAATAGGGCCACTCTTTATTCTCATGTCATATTGTCCATCATTAGTGCTTTAGATTTAGCTAATTTCTATTGGGATCAGCAAAGAACACACTGTGACTAATTATCTAATCTATACCTTCAGGGTTTTAGTTATGGTCTCTTGTTCAGTTAAAAAATATTCACATGCAGTACAAGATTTTCTGTAGCTTTTAAAAATAATTTTTGGTACCATGACCAATAAACACAATTAGCTATTATACTAATTGACATTAGTCTTATTTGGAACATTTCTAACAAGCAATGGTCAGTATGAAAGTAAGTATCTTTCAAAAGGAAACCTTATGTTTTATTCATAATAAAATATGGATAAAGCTCAAATGAATTTGTTTTACCATGATATTACTAACATTTAATAAAATTATTAAAAGAACAGCATGAGAACAATAAGAATTTTATAATTAGCACAAGCACACTTTTGAGCATCTTTCACAGTTTGCAGGTAAAATGAGCAAAGATAAGCATAGTGTAAAAAAAAAAGATAAACATAGTGTGCCGCCTTTTTCCTTATTCATTTAACAACCACATGTAATTTACTCTGTGGCAGACGTTGTAAGAGTTTATGAATATCAGCTCCTTTAATCCTCATGAAAACCCTAGAGATACTCTTATTATGCTCATTTTATTAATGTGAAAATTGGGACAAAGAGAAAAATTGAGACAAAGAAAGGTAAAGAAACTTGATCAAGGTTATGTAGCTAATAAATAGAAGAATATAAATTTATTTATATTTATTTATATATATTTATAGTAATATATATATATATATATTTATATTCTCAGGAAGTCTGATTCTTTTCATCCATGTTTTAATGACTGTTCTATAAAGTTAGTTTGTTTCGTGAGTTCATCACATTGATAACATTAAACATTTGGTATTGTAGTCCAGAAAATAGACAATATTTCTTTTCCTAAAACTACGAGATAATTTCCCTAGTATAGGCTATCTTCAGCTATTCTATGTAAACTTTCACATGATATTATACTCACAATGCTCAGAGTTGATTTTGCCATTTTTAAGATCTAAAGGGACGCTACATATCTAGATGAAGGCTAAAGATGTTTTTCAAATATCTGATATGTAGCATAACCAATGCTAGACATAGAAAAGTTCTTGAGTACTTGGATGAATAATATTATTTATTTACTCTATTACATGATATATACGCCTATCTGTATGTATATACTTACAACTAAAATTCATAATGCTGAAAAACATTCTGAATATTCCATATTTTAGTTGCCTACAACCCAAAGTGAAGCAACAGATGGAGGGGAGGATATGGAGAGTTGCCAGGGGTGTTTGCTAATTATCGTGTCCTACTGTAGGCACCAGAACTGTATGTAAATTGTCAGTTGTATATTATATTTATCACCAATGTCATCCTTTATCTGCAGGCTATTTTCAGAAGCTAAGTACTCTGCCCAAACTATTAACCACTTCATTTAGTCCAAAGTGGAAAGGGGGATTTTATGAGTAGGAATGTATGGGGGAGGCAGTTGAATTCATAATTTAGTAATGCATCATGAATCCTTAACTTTCCCATTTAAATATTCTACTTTGTGGGCAAATATAGATTCTCTTTCAACAGTATGGCCATAAAATATTATCTCCAGGAAATAAAAAATTATTCTAATGTGGCATAACACCAAGATATTATTTCTCAGTCAACTTTTAGCTATATTATTCCTTCAGGCAATATTTAATGCTGCCATTATAAAATATTTTGACAGAACATAATTTCTGTAAACCTAAATGCTGCAAGGGATTTTTTTTTTTTTTAGATAAACTCAACCTTATTGCGGAAAAAATCAAATGAACTTTTTTAAACATGGGAGGTTATGTTCTGTAGAAGGAAATATGACCAAAATATAGACAAGACAATACAATGTCGGCTGAAACAATACAACTCCTGCAATATTCTATTAAGAATACATTTAAATTTTGTATGTCAAAGTGAAAAATGTAGCTAGATAATGACTGGAAATGTAAGTGTAGGAGTCACTTAGAAACTATTCCTAAAGTTAAGGGAATGAAATTAAATAGCAAAAAGAATGTTATAAAATATCAGTATTCTGACAAGTGTTTGAAGACCCACATGGGCAAAAAAAAAAAAAATTACAAAGAAGTAAATTTGCATGGCATGGTAGCAGTGGGTGAAGTCATGCATGTCTATCCTGTGTCTTTTCTTTTGACTTTTACCTTTGAGAACAGATTGAGGAAGAAAAAGTGAAAAGAAGTTTACCTTTAGGTAAATGTTAGGGAGCTCATGTATTACAAACAGAGAGATATTAAACAGATCATTAGTATTTCAAGGCATAGATCCTTTTTTTCTGGAATTATCTGTAGGGCACTTATGGATAAGCTGTTGCATATATGAAGTCGGATAGACTTATGCTGAGGGCTTGTGAACGTCAAGTCTGCCAGAACAGTCGATAGCGAGTAACATGAACTTGCTTTAGCATGCTAGAAAGAAAATGAAAAGCAAAGTTGTGCTATTGTCCACATTTCAAGTGAAAATGTGAAGAGATTTTGAATGGAACAATTAGGAAAAGTGAGAGACCAAAAAAAAAAAAAAAATCAAAATGAGGAAGGAAGATCATAAAATAAACACAAAATAATGACCCAAATAAATGCATGTTAAAATAAGGATGATGTATTGTTCTTTGTCCATCAAAATGAAAAGATTTTTATTTTTTTATTTTTTAAAATTTTGCTTATTTATTTGCCAGATTGAGAGCACAAGCAAGGGGAGCGGCAGGCAGAGGCAGAGGGAGAAGCAGGCTCCTAGGGCTGGGCTGGATTCCAGGACCTGGGGATCATGACCTGAGCAAAGGTAGACACTTAACCAATTGAGTTACCCAGCTGTCCCGAATGAAAAAATGTTTAAATGGTAATTAAAATACTAAGTACAGTGTAGTGCAATTATTCTCAAAGTTATTCAGGGACCCCTGGAAATCGCCCCGGACTTTTCACAGAAAGCACATACTCCCAAGTATTTCCATAATAACACCATGACATCATTTGCCCTTTCACTCTCTTTCTCTCACAAGTGTACTGTAGAGTTTTCTAGAACTTATTTAATATGTGATGAGTCATAACTCTGATTGCTAATGGAATGTGTGCTTATGTGTTTTAAGTTTTTTTCTAGTTTTAATGTCTAATAGGGTAAATATAAATAACAATCACATAAACAAAAGTGCTCTGGGGGCTCAGTTAAGTTTTAATAATTGAGACGAGTCCTGAGACCAAAAAGATTATGGGCTGCTTATACAGCTGTAATGAGTATATTAACAATCTTTCAAAGGGGAGAAACCATTTTGAGTCAGGAACCTTAAAAACAATCATTTCTTTTTTTTTTTTTTTAAAGATTTTATTTATTTATTTGACAGAGAGAGATCACAGGTAGGAAGAGAGGCAGGCAGAGAGAGAGAGGAGGAAGCAGGCTCCCTGCTGAGCAGAGAGCCCGATGCGGGACTCGATCCCAGGACCCTGAGATCATGACCTGAGCCGAAGGCAGTGGCTTAACCCACTGAGCCACCCAGGCGCCCAAAAACAATCATTTCTTTGATCTAGTATTTCAACTGATAGAAATCAAATCTCAAGTAACCATCAGAAAGCAGACTAAATATTACTTTTAATGATGAATATCACAGTATGAATTTAATAAAATACTAGAATTATCCCCAAAATGAAAATGTTTTAATAAGTGCTATGAAATCCAGGAAATCAAACATTTAGAGATTTAGGAAATAGTTTACAGACGATAGTGGCTTTAGAGTAATAAACCTTAATAGAGTGATTGTTTATCTCCCTATCTAGGGGCAGAATTGTGTGGTGGACATTCATATGACTAGTATACCCTCCGTAGGCAAGGTGCCTGGGAGCCTGCCGCAGCAGAAGTTGTTGGCTTTTATGTGATATTTTACAGGCTGCATAATCTTTTTAAAGCTCAGACTAGATCTGCCAACTGAGCATTGTAGTGGTTCTTATAAAGAGTGTTGTATTACAGAGATGTTGCATATGGCATTGGTATGAAGCTTGGCGTATTGATCAATACACGTTAACTAATGTAAATATCTATGTAAAATATTGGAAATTAAACTAAAAATATTTATCTATTTAACAAATGCTTGCTAAAAACCAGCAATATGCCACACACTGTTCTAGGTACTTGGGTCAGATTGGTCACCAAAGAAACAAAACAACCCAAAACACCACTGAGGAACACACATAAGAGATGCTTCTCTTTGGATGGTAGGTTTGTAAGTAATTTTTTCCTGTAGATGCTAACATAGTTTTCCAAATTTTCTGTTAGGAGCACATTAATTTTAGCAGAAATTAGAAACATCTATTAAACTTAGAAAAGTTAAACAATTTCCATTCTTGATCAATTTTTCCATTTTTTTAAATTTAGGAAAATCAAAATTTGTGAGGAAATTATGTGGTTTATTTTAGAAAAAAGAAAACACATTTTCTGAGGAGATACAATTAGCAATAATCCAATCTCTAGCTAATTTTGTCAAGTATTAAACCAATGGAATGAAAATAAACTGTATGATATCTGGCAAATAGAATTTAGGATAGGTTAAATGTATTAAATAAAGATCAAATGGCTAATGGTCAATTAAATAAGTAACGATGTTTCAAGCTTTCTGAAACACAATTTTTTTTATTAACATATAATGTATTATTAGCCCCAGGGGTACAGGTCTGTGAATTGCCTGAAACACAATTTTTAATACTCATAAAATATTGGAAATGTTTATACCCTCTGATAAAGTAATCCCACTTCTGGGAATCTATGACAAGTAAATTACCATAAAAATGTGAAAACACTTAGATGAAATGATATCTGTCAAGGCACCGACTTCTAAATGGAAAAAATAAAAAGAGAGAGAGAGAGACAAGGTAAAGAAACAACTTCAATATTAAATGAGAGGGAAAAGTTAAATTAATTGTCAGACAGTTAGGAAATAGAATCTAATACAGCCATTAAAAATAAACTTCAAGGATTCTGAGGAATAATTTCTAATAATGGTGTCCTGGACTGAATACTGTGTCCCCCCCAAATTCATATGTGGAGATCCTAACCCCTTCTCACCCCCCAGCCATATAATGGTGTTAGGAAGTAGGGAGTTTAGGAAATAATTGGGTCATGAGGGTAGAGCCCTCGATGAATGGGATCAGAATCCTTCCAACTCTCTGGAAGACTCCAGAGAGTTCCCTTACCCTAGTCACCATGTGAGGACAGAAGAAGATGGCTATCTATGAACCAAGAAGTGAACTCTCACCAAACGCTAAATCTGCTGGCTGACTTTGGACTTCATAGCCTGCAGAACTGTGAATAATAAGTGTTTGCTGTTTAAGCTACGTAGTCTATGATATTTTTATTATAGTAGTCCCAAGAAATGAAGACAGATGGGAAAATGTTCATGATATAATATTAAATAGAAACTCAGGCTGCAGTGTGGTATAAAAGTTGGATCTTCACCATACACAGCCATAAACATGCACACTCACTCACTGCTCCTCCCCATATGCTTAGAAAAAGAGCCTGAAAGGAAACACTCTCAAATATCACAGCAATTATATTTTCAGATATTTTAATGTAAGCATATATTTTTATTTTTATCACCTGAACAAATAGGCATAAGAATTGAAGACTGTGCAGTTTTCTAATTTTTTTTTTTAATATTTTATTTATTTGACAGAGATGACAAGTAGGCAGAGAGGCAGGCAGGGAGAGAGAGGAAGGGAAGCAGGCTCCCCGCTGAGCAGAGAGCCCGATGCGGGACTCGATCCCTGGACCCTAAGATCATGACCTGAGCTGAAAGCAGAGGCTTTAATCCACTGAGCCACCCAGGCGCCCCAGTTTTCTAATTTTTAAATTGATACTGTTCAATGACCTCAGATCGTTTTGAAAGAAAAGCATTGTACTGGGGTCCCAGTTGCCATGACAAAGTTGCTGTCTTCAGTCTCTCTTTGATCCTAGGCATCCACAGCCAACATGTCACCAAGTCCTGTCTTAACTTCCAAATATCTTTAAATAGCTCCCAACTTTGTCCTTTCCCTACCCTATCACATTATAAATCTATTCCTCAGCCTTCCTTACCTGCTGTATTGCCTCTGACCGTTCACCTTGCCACACGCTCCCCCTCTCCCATTCTCATCCTCCAGAGTCCCCAAGTGACCTTTCTTTCCTTTTTTTTTTAAAGATTTATTTATTTATTTATTTATTTATTTATTTATTTGACAGAGAGAGAGATTGAGAGAGAACAAGCAGGGGGAGAGAGAGAGAGGGGAAGCAGGCTCCCTACTGAGTAGGGAGCCTGGTGTGGGGCTAGATCCTAGGACCCCAGGATAATGACCTGAGCCCACGACAGATGCTTAATGACTGAACCACCCAGGCAACCCCCAGGTGACCTTTCTAAAACAACTAACTATCCAGTCGGATCACTTCCCTGCTGGAAATCTTCAAATATTATGTTGTTCATATGACAAACAAAGTTCTCATAATCTGATCCTTGACCAGTTTTTCAGCTTCATGGTTTACCAATTCTGCAGCCCTGCTAAATCACTGGTTTTCCCAAACCACCTCTGCATTCCTTCACACTTCCTTGCCTTCGTAAGACTTATTACCCTGCGTGGAATGGGCATCACTGCCCAACTCAAATATTGGACAATTCAATTTCCAATATTCAGGTAAAATCTGTCTTTTCCATTAATCCTTCTCTGACACCTCCTACAAATATTTTGGGCATTCTTTTTCTCTGCTCCCAGAAAGCACCTCACTTTTTCCCTGTGGTATTGTGACCATTTACTTAGCAATCTCCCTTATGGCACATTTAAACTTCTTCCCCAGAACTTGGAAAAGTTTCTCGTGCTTTGATGGTTCTCATAAAGTATATTGCCTTCATAAATATATCCCTTCTTCAGCTTAATTTCTCTTCTGAGTTACTCCCTCTGCACAGGTACTGCTTTCAGAATACACCAAGAGTGGGGGTGCACAGTTAAACACGTGTAGGGGTTCACAGTTAAACAGGGGATCCTCCTTTAAATATCAGTACTGCTTGGGAGGGGCCTTAGTAACCTACTCTCCTGATTGTCCTTTTCATATAGGACTGTTAAACAAATCATTAATCAAGTATTATTTAAAATAGTCCATGAGGGCGCCTGGGTGGCTCAGTGGGGTAAAGCCTCTGCCTTCCGCTCAGGTCATGATCCCAGGATCCTGGGATGGAGCACACTGGGCTCTCTGCTTGTCAGGGAGCCTGCTTCCTCCTCTCTCTCTACCTCTGACTACTTGTGATCTCTGTCAAATAAATAAATAAAATCTTAAAATAAAGTAAAATAAAAATAAAAAAATAAAATAGTCCATGAGTAGGCTCATGGAAGGACCTTCTGTGGTCGATGTGCATAGGCAATACTAAATATCCTGTTGTCTTGGAGAATGACAACTCACGTAAGTGTAAAGAAATCCTGCAGGAAAGAAACATTTAGTTTTAACTCAGGATTTCCCAAAATCATTTACCATGGATTTCCCTAATTAAGTCAGAAGTAATAAAATAAAATAAGTATAAGAGTAAAAATAGTACATTTCAGGAACTATCGAGAAATAAAGTTTCCTTTAGGCTCCAAATTGGCAATGCCTTACAGATTTCCAAAGTTTTCCAGGACATTTTGAAAAGAGCTCATCCTTCAAATAATAGACTTTATTGTAGAGAAAGGTCAAACTCTCCTTTTCAAAGAGTTGTAAGGATTAAATAGGATTACATTTTTATAAAATACTTAACACATGCCTTGCACACAGAAAGGACTCAATAGGTCTTAGTTGTTATTATTACTTGTGTTACTATTCTATCTTACTGTAAATTCTGTTCATAAATCCCATTTTTGCTCTCCAAATTTTTTTACTATAACATTTGAACTACATATTTTATGTATAAATGATTTATGTGTTGCTTATATTATAATGCCCAAACTTGACATTTTATCATTGAACTCTATTCTTTTTAAAAATCATGGGCTTTATAAAGTGCTATATTTTATAAATGGCATTAAGTAAAGTATGTTATATGGTTTTAAAACTGTTTCTTATAAATTAAACTTTAAATATGTAACAACCAAATTCTAAGAGAAGCCTGCGATAAAGAAGCAACTTCTAAACAGGGGAATAATATTTACAGGAAATAAGATGAAGATTAAATATATTTGGTTTTAAAAACATTTTATTATATATATATATATTTTAAGATTTATTTATTTATTTGAGAGAGAGAGAGAACACAGGGTTGGGGAGGCAGAGGAAGAAGGAAAGCAGACTCTCCGCTGAGCAGGGAGTCCGATGTGGAGCTTGATCCCAGAATGCTGGGATCATGACCTGAGACAAAGGCAGATGCTTTACTGACTGAGCCACCCAGGCACCCCTTAAAGGCATTTTAATAGAAGAATATAAAACAACAAGATCCTAATAAGTGGTAAAATGCCATGACAAACAATTTGCATAACAGAAATGAATTACTAACCATATGGAAATATGTGGACCCTCACTAGTAATAAAAGAAACACAGAATTTAAAAAAGAATACATTTTTTGGTAATACAACAAAAATATAAAGTACTTAAAATGCCCTTTGTTTGTGAGAATGGTTTGGACTTTTAACTAAAACATTTGAAATTAATAAAAAGTTTTGGCAAAGCAATTTAGTTTTGTGTTTAAATTTTTAAAGAAAGTTTATTCTTTTTATTCAATAATCCCAGTCTTCATAAATTTCTTTCTTGAGATGGACAAAAAATAAGAGTCAATATGCATTTATTAAGCACCCTAATTAAAGATGTTTAGAGCAATTATTAATTTTGCCTAGGTCAAACAGCAAGAGACCATCCTGTTTCAGCTTATTTTACTCACATAACTTGTCACTATTTCAAATTAATATTCAAGTGAATTCATTTGGCTTTCTCAAAAAGTCCAAGATGAAAATGATAATTATATTAGAATTTTTTATGTTTTTAAAATACATTTCAATGTCAGGACTACACTATTATTAGATGAATCTCTTTTTTGTGGCATTTTTTTCTTTAATCTTCAGAATTGCATTTCTAGACTAGATTGTGAACTCATTGCTAGCTGTACTTCCTAGAGGACAGGGGCTCTCCATTTAGTCTTAAACCCTCTGTGCCTAGCATGGGAGCTGTCACAGAGAACACATTTGATGCATGCTTGTTGACTGAACGTATGAACGAACAACTTAATATTAATCTCTTCTTTTTGGAAGTTTTGTTTTCTATTTTCTTTAAGGATATGTTCTTTGTATTTTAGATGGGTTGTTTCTATTCAAATATATTCAGACCCTAAGGGATTGTTTCCATATAATTTTATTCAGATGGTTCCAATCTTAAAAACAAACACAATCTTTCAAATCATCTACCGTTACTAATTTTTGGCCACTTTCCATATTTCCTTTTCTTTGTCTCAACTTCTGGGATATTTTATGGCCTAATTTTTTAAAGCTCAGTCATAGTTTTGTGGCAGAATGAAGAATTGGGAGGGATTTTAGAGACCTAGTAATCCAAATTTAGAGATGTAATAACCGGGTGTCAAATGATTTGCTCACTATTATGAGAACAACCAACAGCGAAATCAGCTAGAACTCAGACCTAGACTGCATTGCCCCAGGCTTCTTTCAACTATAATCCTACATTCTGAGTTTTATTTTCTTCTGGATTTTTTTTCTTTTATCTGTTCATTCATTCAAAAACCTCATATTGAAGTCTCACTTTTTCCAGGCCCTGTGAGGGTCATCATCAATCCTCAAGAACAAATGGAAAGGTCGTTTGATTTGAAGGCATACACTCCGCAGACAGGGATATGGAAATGTTCTCTCCCTCATGTGTAATACTTCTCAAATTATTTCAGATCTGTTGTTTTGTGTCTTAAACAAGCTGATTCAGCCTCGTGTTTAACACTGAATTTCTTTACTACTTTTTAAATTATAGCCTTCCCTTGAGAAACTTGATTAATTCATATTGCTGAAATTATCACTTTAGTGCAAATGACATATGGTTTCATTCTGTTTCTAGTCTCTCTGGTTTGGAACATATTTTTGAAACACTAATAGATTTCTTATCCTGGAAGCCTCTTAATGCTTTGACATTAAACATAGGCATTAAAAAATGTAGCAGTGTTAATTGAGAATGGTAATCAGGATGTGACCACTGGGTCCTATTTCTTGTGAGTTAATGTAACTCAATTATGTCTGGTATCCTTAGCATGGAACTGTAACAATGAGCTATTGTTTTAATTTCATATTACTTCTGTATAGAACTGTGCTCTTCCTAAAATAATGGTATTTAAAGTTTTCAAAATATAAGAAATACTTAATGGCAACCATAGTTGATGCTTGTGTTTACCAACATTCTTGAGGTCTCTTTTTTCAAGTTCCATCTTTTTAAAAGGATATTTTGAAATTATAAATGCAGATATTCCTTATAATACTAGTAGATTTCTTTTTATTATTTTTTTAAAAATCCAATTGTCCTTAAGTTTGAGAATTCAGTTAAATGCTTTAAAAAATTGCCAATTGGTAGGCATAAGCAATAATGATAATAATAGCTGGTCATCCTAAAATGCTCATTTTAAAAACTGAGATTTAAATCTAAGACTTTTCTACACCAAATTCCTTTTCTCCTGCCCTACACTGAATCTACCTTTGTATTAACATCTCCCAGAGTATGCTGGAACCAGCATAGAGATAGAAGAGCTGTTGCAAGGATGGTTCACGGGAGATAATGAGTTCATTGTAATAAAAATTATCAAGATCAATATTATTTGACTCTGGCTGGATACTCTGCAACCTCTATCTTTGAAGCCAATTAAGACAAATTGAAATGGTCGACACTAAAGCTGCTCCTGGAGTTCTAGAAAAAGTAAATTTTACTCCAGAAAATCTTTTGGGAAGAAAGCTTGCTGATTTGTCTTTTCAGCACTTGATTCTCGTTTGTTTCCTTAGATTTTTGTTTTGTTTTTAGAGGAGAACTTTCACATTCATGCTCTGCTTTTTATTGGCCATTTTCTTTCCATCCTCCAAGGTTACTCTTCTATCTGCTACAGTTTGGATTTGGTCTGTTGACTTGCCCTACCTCAACTCAAACCATATGCTTTGACTCCCTCTCTTCAGAGGCCTTTTATTTATTGAAATTAGCCTGTAGGACAGATACTTTTAGTTCTTGGTCCATGTAACAGGTTGGCAACTTTCAGCTACAAATTACCAGATTTGTACACCAAATTTATAGTGGCTTACACATTAAGGAGTCAAGAAATGATTTCACAAAATTGAAGTCCATTTGGAGAGCAGCCTATAGAATGGTATAATCAGATGCTCAATGATGTCATCAGGTACCTGTGTTTCCCCCACCAAGATCATCCTCCATGTCGACCTCACTCTGAGCTACTTTCCTTTATGCTTGTGTTATAGAAGGAAGGAATGTAAATTTGGGAGGAAGAAGAGCTTTCTCAAATGTCCTCAGCTGACTTCTCATATCTCACAAGTCTAGATAGAATATTGGATATAGAATTTTCATACATGGTTTAGAAAACCTATTTGGGCATCAACTACTAGTATATGGACTCTGTGAGAATAGACACTATCTAACAAGTTCATGACTATTCCCAAGGCTTAGATGTTTTCTGGCGTATAATAGGATTTCACCTTACAATCTTGAGTAGATACTCAAACCTCCATGACTACAACATTTGTTAGGTAACTCTAAGACATAGATGAGAATGCTCTCAGGAAATCAGCTCAATGATCAGCTGTTCGTTATCTCACTGTGATTTCCTTGGCTCTTTGAGATCCCTATCCATGCAATTAACCCCCCTTAATTCCTAGAACAATCTGGATTTAAGAGTTTAAGCCAGTCCTTTCTTTGTCTTTGATTCCTCCGTCAGCTTAATAGAATAATAATGCCTACCTTAAAGAGTGGTATGCAAAGCATCTAACACCATGCCAGACATAGAGAAGGGATCTGATGAATGGTAGTATCTTTTTCTAGATTCTTGATTAGTACCAAACTAATCAAGATCACAATATCCCCCAGGCCCTATACTGTGTCAATGGTCATATTTATCACAAATCTGACCTGAGACCTTGGGTCACAGGTGGTTGACACTTGGGCCTCACATAGTTTTGAACCCTTTCTGGTGTCTTCACTCTGAAAATGTTTTTGGCACTAGAGCGTCTATACGCAAAGTCCAACTGTACTTGTCACTGACTGGCCTTAGCTTCTGATTTGGTATATATATACAGATATAGTTATAGATATAGATCTTCTTTCTTTCTTTATTCCTTTCTTTCTTCCTTTCTTTCTTTCTTTCTCCTCCCTCCCTCCCTCTCTTTCTTTCTTTCTATTGTGTTATGTTAGTCACCATAGGGTACATCATTAGTTTTTGATGTAGTGTGGAACTTAGTGGAACACCAAGATTCACTGTTTATGTATAACACCCAGCTCTCCATGCAATATGTGCCCTTCTTAATACCCACCACCAGGTTTTACCATCCCCCCACCCCCTTCCCTCTAAAACCCTCAGTTTGTTTCTCAGAGTCCACAGTCATTTTAATTTATCTTCTCATTGCCTAATTCCCTAGTAGCCCCTGGGATGAGTGAGCCTTGCTTTCCTCTGAGTTACTCCCTTATATGGGACCTGGAACCACTTCAGAATGCAGTGGGTAACTTGGATTCCCATATCCAAAGACTGACTTCCTCAAGACCAGTATCTTCCTGCTAAATTGGACATCCAAGTGTCATCTAACTACATTGCCATTCCATATATTTGTCTGTCTTACTGGTACAACTCATTTGTAAAGCTTCAAACCTCAAGCCTAGGTAATTATTAAAACCTATCATACTTTGTATGGCTTATGTACCCCACAGAACGGTTAATAACAGCCAAACCCTTAATAGTGACCATTCTGCCTTCTGGGATATTTTTAATGCCAATCTTTGGCTCTGTTTCCCCTTAGAGTGTTGTTCAGATGTTCACAGCCATGTCTTCTTTTCAATTTTACACTTGACCCACTGTCTTTTCAAATGTGCATAGATTTAAAGAGTTAAAAAACTCTTTCTCATTGCTTATTTTAAGAGAAAATATAAGACTAAGCATGGAAGAAAGATATATTGGAAGTGATATACGGAGGAGAGGGAAGGAGGAAAAGCAAAGAAACCTTATTAACTTGTAGTTTTTAATATCAACAATCCCGATAGCTAATTTCTGACTCAAAACAGTTTTAATTTTTTATTTTTTCAGGTTTTTATTTAAATTCCTCTGAGTTAACATACTGTGTAGTATTAGTTTCAGATATACAACACAGTGATTCCACACTTCCACACAACCCCCAGAGCACTTAATTTCCATCATCTATTGAACCCATCCCCCCATCACCTCCAATCTGGTAACTATCAGTTTGTTCTCTGTAGTTACGAGTCTGTCTCTCAGTTTCTGTCTGGTTTTTTTTTTTTTTTTTTTAAGATTTTATTTATTTATTTGTCAGAGGGAGCGCATGCGCGAGAGTGAACACAGGCAGACAGAGTGGCAGGCAGAGGCAGAGGGAGAAGCAGGCTCCCTGCTGAGCAAGGAGCTTGATGTGGGACTTGATTCCAGGACACTGGGATCAAGACTTGAGCCGAAGGCAGCAGCTCAACCAACTGAGCCACGCAGGTGTCCCCCGGTTTCTGTCTTTTTTTCCCCCTACGTTCATTTGTCAAGACAGTTATTATTTATTTCTTTCATCTATGCTCATCTTGCAGTTTTTCTGGAGGGAAGACCACACTGAAAAAAAAAAAAAGTCTCTGCTTACCTTAGTTAATTCCAAATAGGTGATCTCTTCCTATTGATCGGGGAAAGCAAATATAGAGTGTGTCCAGGGATGAATATGGGATAATGAAATGGCACATCACCAGCTATGGTATAATCCACAGGGACTCAGTCCTGAAGATAGGAACACTTTGTACATTATCCCCACTCATGGTATCTGATGACGAACTGATTTACATTTTTTGTACCCCTCCCCAACTACTTTTTTTTTCATTATTTTGTGAGGGATCTATTCCTGTGCTTTAGGTCAAATTATTTTTTGTATTGAAATGTATTATAAGGGTTATGGGAGAATTTTAGAAAAATCTTCCACACATATCATGAACATATTTGCTCTGCCTATATCATGCTTTTTCCTTACTGTGGAAAGCAGATTAAATTGACGAGCCTGTAACTCTCATTCTCAAACAAAATACCCTGAAGTCTCTGTTTGCCTTCTAAGAAAGTCTATGTAGAAACCATACATGCTCTGTTAAGATAGCTCCATTTATGTGTATATGTAAATAGGCATACTTTGATTTTTTAATGTATACATATATGTGTATGTGTGTATGTGATCTATATAAATATACACATGCTCATATAAATCATATTTCTCTAGAAACATATTCTTATATACTTATATATCCATATTCATATCTAATTCTAAATTTACATCATCTTTGATGCTTTATGGAAGTGCTTTGTGGGTGGAGGAGGCCAAAGAGTCTCTCTGTCTTTGTTAATTATAATTAATTTGAATGAATGAAGGAATGTTGTTAATGTATGTTTTATAAAATATTTGAAAAAGCTTGTCTATCAGGATTCTAATATTAAAAAAAAAAAAGTTTGTGAATGATATATTTATACCCTTAGTGAAATAATAGTTGTGCTTAGAACATCTCCCCTAGCCCAGAGATTCAAGTTTGCCTAGTGGGGCTTAGCTTCAAGTCTAAGAAAAATCTACTGCTGTTCACTTCCAGTGCTCTTTAAACCTCCTAAGATCAAGGATCCTAAGATTCTTTGAAGAGCAACTGACTCTTATTTTCAGACAGAAATCTGGAAGCAGTGTGAGCCTATGAGGCAGTCCTAATGTTGTTAAATTTATAAAGAAATAAACTAGCATATAAAAATAAAAGGTTTGCATTTTTGAATGGATGATATAAGTATCCATATATTTCCTAACAACGGCTATGGGCTTCAGAATACACCAGATGTAACTGTGTGGAAAAAAAAAAAAAATAAAATAAATGTAAAAAGTCTAAGAACATTAGGAAAGCACAGCTAACAAAAATCTTAGATGTAGGAAATTCCTGGGGCTTCTGTGTCAGTTGAAAAAACAAAACAAAACAAAAACCAAGTGGGTAAACATATGGTTGGTGTAGTTGGCTGCTTTTGATTCAATGTTGTCTTAAAAAAAATAAAACCCAAAACTTTAATATATAAACACAATTTCAGTTAGAATACCAGAGTTAAAGTCAAGGGTTTGATTTTGTAGCTGAGACATTATAGGTCACTCCCAGCGACGGGAATTTAATTGGTACTCGCTTGTCGACTTCTTCATCTTTAGTATAAGAATCTGGACTCTGTAAATAACCCCCTTTCCTTGCACCATGTTGCTTGCTTATTCATTTTCCTTGCAGCAGCCCGTCTGTCTCTGGTTCTGTAGATAAGCGGCGCACAGTGCTGCGCTCACGCCTGCATTCCTGACTTGTAGTCGCTGCACCCTCTTCCTTTCAGAGATGAGGACATCCCTGGGCATTCTACAAACATTTCAACTGGAATCAATCCTCAGTTGGCTCTCTATATTCCACTGCAGTAACACACCCTGATTTCAAAGAAATGCTGACATGTGGAAGATTAGCATGAAGGTGAGAGGGAGGAAAGAAATCATGCCAGTAAGCCCGAAACTTATGTATGCGTTGAATATTTCATGGGTAACTGCATATGGGATGGAGTTTTTTTAAGTATGTGTAACATCTGGTTCTTTTTTTCACTGAAATCATGTGCAGTACTTTTTTTCTACTTAAGAGCAGATTTTCTATTGTTTCATAAATAATTTTGCTATTGTACCAAAGGCATTTGTATTAATTCAATATGGTGTAATAAAAGTGTTGTGTGGAATGGATCTGACCATATTGTTTATTGATATCTCCACTGATTGGCTTTACGTTCATCTTCAGCTTACTATCCCATCAAGTTTAGTATTCATATGGAAGCAGAAATAAGCTATCGAAGGAAATCAACCTCTCTTTCTCTCTCCCTTTCTCCTTCCCTTCTTCCGTTTCTTTCTTTCTTTCTTCCTCTCCTTCTTTCCTTCCTTCTCTCTTTTTTTTTTCCCCTAGTGTTTAGAAGGCTGGAAGGAGAGAGGGGAGCACAGAATTTAAAACTGCTTCATTCTGCAAGGAAGAAACATATCTATGGAAGTGTCTCTACGGCTGCTCTCCATTTAACAAAGCAGCAGCACTGCTGTTGAGTGTCGGAGATTTACCAGTGTGTCATAGACCAACAGCTCCATCCTGGGTTGCATTTTGTCACGCCAATGGACCTGAAACACACCTCCAATTTTTTTGAGTATGTGGGAAGAAAAGTGGACTTAAAGCTCAACTTGTCCATTTCATAATACAGAAGGATTTAGAATTTTTTCAATTTTGTGAAAACTATGACTTCTTTTTATAAGCCCAGTCTTAACTTCCATTATGATACAGGATGAAGACTTCACCCCATGCTCAGCCTCCAAGCTGAAGG